>NW_020442462.1:630731-633463 GCF_000699045.2 Agrilus planipennis | reverse complement strand
AGTAATCTAATCTAGGTCTACCTCTACCCCTCCTAACTCCTGTTTCTGCCTCTAATATGTCTCTGACTAGCCCTTCATGCCTAAGAAGGTGTCCTACCAACCTATCTCGCCTATTTTTTATTGACTTCCATAGAGACCTCTGGTCTCCTATTCTTTCTAATACCTCTTCATTTCTAACCTTCTTTATCCACGTTATCCTCATCATTCGTCTATAACACCACATTTCGAATGCTTCTAACCTATTCCTTTCCGTAGCGCCCATCGTCCATGTTTCGCATCCGTACAGCGTCATGCTCCAAACATACACTTTTAACAACCTTTTTCAAATTTCTAAATTTATTTAATTATTAAATTTTATTGACCTTGGACCTGAGATTTAACTATTGTATTATACATAAGTAGATACTAGGGTTTATTTACGAGAATTCTCAAAGCGAGCGGTTGATTATAATTAATTTAAAATAAAATAAATTAAAAAGAGTTTTTGGTTAAAAGTAGTTCAGCTGTAATGGTTGTATTCAAGGTTGCATCAGAAACCCAGCATTAAAACTATAATTTTTGCAATTGTAATTTTTATGGAAATAACTAATTCATAGCCCTAAATTACATTTTAAATAGATCATAAAACAATGAATCAAACTGGATTTTTTACAATTACCCATTGAATTCTCTGCTTTCTAAATCACGCATCGTGTAATGTTATAGATACGTGAACACAAATAAAACCAATCAGTGCAAGAATTGAACATACTTCTCTATCATCAATAAATAATTTTTACGTACGATTTTTCAATAGAGTCATGTCTGCTATTGAGATTCACTCAAACACATTAATCGACAATTGTCCAATTAGCAAAAGCATTGATGAATACAGAATGGCTTCCTTGTGTACGAACGTTTTATGATAGAACCCAACAACTGTTTACTCGTTTTCTGACAAAATGTACTAGACGAATGGAAGGTCGAGCGCTTTCACAAATTACTTCGTTTTTGTACCATTCTACAGCAGAAAGATACTTAATTAGTTTATTTCAAAATAGAATTCTTTTAGGCACTCCATGAATCATTTAAATGAATTGGGTAATTTCACTAGGAAGAAGACGAGTGAATATAAACATAGGAGACGACAATATAGAAATCGTTGATTTTTGGTATCTAGGAAGTCAGATAATTCAGGTTGGAAGGAGCAGTAGAAATATAAAACAAAAAATAGCGCATCATCGAGTCGCCTTTAATAAAAAGAAATGACTTAATTTAGAAATTCGAAAGACTATTGCGGCGGACAAGAAAAGTTTAGAATCGTTCGAAGTGTGGTTGTCACAGGTAAATAATGAGGATAGCGTGTAGAGAGAAGGTCAGAAATGAACGAATAAATAGGCGGAATAGGCTGGTAGTCATGAAAAGTTAGTTAGACATATTAGAAATCGAAACAGGAGAGTTAAAAAGGAGTAGAGGTAGATCTAAAATACATTGCTATTCACAAAAAGTTAAAAATGTGGGATGTTCTACATTTAAGGAAATTTGAACATTAACTCAGTATAGTCAAGACTGGAAGTGCGTGTATAAAAGTCTTAGGACTGACGACTTTTTGCATTATACTAAGTAAACCAACGTTTATTTTGTTTTTGGAGAAGAAGAGAAATCTTACAATAAAAAGACACCCAGCCATTCTTACGACTGAGTAAAGTGGATTCCGTCCGAGTAGAATCTACCAACTAAAACCTCAGGTCATTTTAAGACCGTTGATTGAGTTTAAATATTAGCTTTAACAGGTATACCTACTGCCGTCTAATAAGGAAGATTTGAATTATTTCTGATTGTTATCAAGAGAAAGACCATTTGTCAAAATTTATCCAAAGTTTGTATCCGAAATTCTTAGAAAAAATGTGTCTGTTATCCATATCCGTCAGGCAATTCATCAAATCTAGATCTTTCCCTAGATACTTGCGATTCCGCCACGAAGTCTATCAACTCTATAGTATCTTGCGGCGTTCCCCGTGTTACACTAGGAAAGGAAAGATACGCTGGAATCTCAGTATTAGTCGAACTCTGCATTTCTATGCAATCATCATCATTTATTGCTTAGTCCCCATTCATTCCTGACAATTTTTTCAGCCAACCAAATCCAAATATTTTTCCAGCGGCCAAAACTCACACACCAATCAAATACAAATATTCCCAATACGCCTAACATTCAAAACTTTTTCAAAAGTCACACACAATAAATTTTTTAAAATTATAAAACAGTAGGAAAGAGAAAATGCGCTGATAGATGTTGTGTCAAGAAAAGAATGGCTGAGATTGAGCTTAATCGTTTTTAGTAGACTGTGTTGTTGATGTAGTGTCAAATGCAAAATCCAAAAGGCAAATTGCAAAAATACATAACATCCATCATTTTTTCATAACTATTGCAAATTATATAGTCTTTTATTTATTACTTTGGTAAAGGTCTAGATGATGGCCCCTACCCCCGAAGGAGATGAGGGTGGGGGGGGGGATCGAAAGAGGTTTCCCCCACCACTGTACCATAAAAAGTTCCTAGCGGTCTCACCCCCATAAAAAGTTATAGGGGTTAAAAGTTAATAAAAATGCCAATTTTTATACATTTCCAGGCATGTAAATATTTATATAGTCATTCTTAAACAATATTCAAAGGTAAAACTAATGGAAAAATACATAAAAATATTGAGAAAGTTATATAAAACATTATTTAAATATCTTTATCAATAGGG
>NW_020442462.1:613742-630180 GCF_000699045.2 Agrilus planipennis | reverse complement strand
AGAAAATACTACAAACGGCACAGTGAACGCCATCTGTAGCACGATGCTACATTTTAGGATTACGTATTTTTCAACAAGGTCCACTTGTGTGGATATCTACTTGCTGAAAACGAATCCTGGCGTAGCTAACCTCAACGTGATAGGCACGTTACTATAATCGAATAAAATAATTCGAAGTGGTCTGTATTAAAAAAATACGTAATCCTAAAATGTAGCATCGTGCTACAGATGGCGTTCACTGTGCCGTTTGTAGTATTTTCTGAAATCTATAATTATTTGAATGTAAAGTAGGAATTATGCTGCTGTGAATGCTTACCTGATACAAGGAATTCCCCGTCACGTACGACTTGATATAATGCGATCCAAACTTTTTAATGAACATAAGAACACTGGCATAATCACCCACTTTAATACCGTCCATTTCCTTTTGCACCATTTCCACCAAGCTAACGTTTTCAGGTAACCTACCCAGTTCCGACCTGTCGCGAAACCTACTCAAACGCACCAATACGTAACAATAGTCCCCGTGTGTAAACGACGAATTGATACCCAGATTTCTGGCAATGGCTTCCGGTAGCCAACTTCCGGTAAACGCGCGCCACGGTCTTTTTAGTTTTTCGAAACTGAAATCGCGAAAATAGGCCTGGAGCAATTGGTTGAGATTGTCGCAGAATTCCATGTGGAAGTCGCCCTCGAAGACCACATTCTTTGGAGCTTGTCTGGAGCGGACGAGGTGGTCTACGTTGTTGAAAATGTCTACAGTTGGTTCACGAAAAATCCAAGTTGGTACGCTGTCATTTCTCGGCACAACCTTCATACTAAGGCTTAAATAACCATACCTAAAATAAAAAACAAATTTTCATTCATTTGCTATCGAAAATACTATACGAAAAGGAGTAGCGCATTATCATCACTTTTGAGGTCCTGGACAATTAATTCGGAAAGTGGAAAATTCATTATAAAATGAGGTGCTATGGGTGGATGAAAATGCCGTGGATAGAAAAAATTAAAAATGACGATAGTATTTCAAAAAGTAGAAGAACAGACAGTTATAAAGTTACAGTAGACTAGCAGGCAAACTCATCGAAAGTGTGCTTCTTAGCAGAAAGAAACAGAAAATTAAGACATCATCTATCTATCTTTAAATTGAGCAAGCACAATTGATAGTCAGATGTGCTACATACATATGATACCAGCAAGTCAGAAATGCCATTAAATAGAGATATATTATATATATATATATCCATTATATTTGGTTTCATATTTGAAAATTATTTGACAATAACATACAGAAAGCAGGAATACCAAATTGATAATACAAATACAAAAATCTAAGATCATCCTTAGCCTGTTCGTTCTAAAATTGGTTGGACATAAACATACATTACCCAGTTTCAATTTTTGACGGGACAACGTCTTATAATTCGATGGAGCCGGCTGCACGCACGAAAAAACATGACTCATGCGGCGTTACCTTGCTCTGAGGCGTTCCATTTAAGGCTTGAAGTGTAAGCGAGAGCGCGGAATGAGCGACAAAGAGGCACAATCGGCCCCCGCGTTTGGCAGCGTTCGTCTCTCTCCTACTTGAGTGAGCGATGCGTCCGCGTGGACAGCTGCTATACAATAATACATTTTCATTTACCTCCTTCTCTATATCCATACAAAATATCTATCAAACAAATAAAATTAAAATTTTCTTTTGAAAAATGAAACCATTGCATCAGTATTTTCTTATGACGTTGTCACGTTCAACTATCGTCAGTAAACCAACTTTACAGACAACCGATTTTTTTTCTATCGTTTTCTCTATTGTTACCCGTAAAGCTAGAATGGCCTCCTGCGTTCCTCTATTTCTTCTAAACCCAAATTGATATTCCCCTAAATAGTTCTTCCGCTCTTTTTTCCATCCTCCTCTGTAAAATTCTACTTAAAAGTCTTGACGCATGGGAAGTTAAGCTAATTGTGCTAAATATCTTGTACCTATCCGCGCCTCTCTTTTTAGATATGATTACTACCAAGTTCGGTTGTAGCAGCTCAAAAAAAGTTACAATTAATATACGCATTTACTTATCAGCTCGTTCTTAAACGAATTTTTCTTTCTAGTAAGTTAGATAGGTACTACTACAACGAAAGGATATTTGTAATAGTATTACAAATGAAGTAAAGATTTGGTAAAAAGGATCAATCAGATAGCTTGCACATACAAGCATTTTTCTAAATTAAGAAATTCAGCAATTATTTGTCTTTTACATAGAAGACTTTCTCCCATATTCAAACCACTTTTCACTGCTTACTGAGGTGCGATGCCCAAATTATTCCTTTAAGTTATAGAGGGTTTTTATTTTAAGTAAAAGTAAAAGGGAAGGGAACACAAAATTTTATGAATTTATAGAGGTTATTACGTTATCGAGGTTTAAGTTATCAAGGTTATACTGTATCTTTATTGTTACGATATTTATTAGTTCCTTTTCTTAAGAAGACACCCCTTAAGTCAGTATAACATGTTTACTAATATCTACTCTCTTAATGAATCTACAATTTTGGATCTTAGTTAGTAATAATCTAACTCTTGAACGTCAATATTAGTTAAATTCTGCATTTTCTACGACATCACCCTCATTTATAGCTTTGCCCCATTCATTCATGATAATTTCTTCAGCCAATCAAATTCAAGTATTCTTTCAGACGCCAAAACTCACACACCAATCAAAATCAAATATTCCCAAACGCCCAACATCTAAAACCTTCTCAGTAGTCACGCAGGATAAATTTTCACGATTTCTTCTTCTGTCACATTTACCTAAACATCCTGATGTAAATCCTTGCCTTATCTATGTATTAAAGGATCAAACTTAAAACGTTGACCCGACTGAACCATGTAAACCATGATAATCAATGTTTTTAGTGAGAAGTAGAAATCAGTGACTACCTCTAACACTGGTTAAATAAAGTGTTTTAATATGATGATACTTTGGTGTTCTGTAATACGTTGCGTAGTGTGATGCTTTCGGTTTATCCTATGTAAAGCTTCCAATAGGAGCATGGAATTTTGATGCTGAATAATGTTCTTTTTGGAACATTAGTGGAACGATGTGCACAAATACGTTCAATAAAAAAGAGAAACACTTACTTCATCATCATCATAAGGTCGCCAGTCCTAAGACTGCTTGGACACGTACCTCCACTCTTTCCTATCCTAAGCTAAACTTTGCATTTCCCTAAAACTAGAACAGCTCACATCCTTAACTATTTGCGAACAGTAATCTAACCAAGGTCTACCTCTACTCCTCTTAACTCCTGTTTCTGCCTCTAATATGTCTCTGACTAGACCTTCATGTCTGAGAAGGTGTCCTACCAACCTATCTCGCCTATTTCTTGTTGTCTTCCATAAACACTTACTTTTAGTGGTTTAAAAGTAGAAAAGTAATTCAGAAAAAGAAAAACTTATTGTGTATAAAACACCTAAATTGCCAATACTAAACTGCTTCGTTATGGTTTTACCACATACCCATATTCGCCAATACGATGTGAACTAGATTTAAAAAGTACAAAACTACTCCCTTGAACTGTCTCCGTAATCGGTTCGATTTGCTCCAAATGTTTCTCAGTTGATCGAAGTTTGAAACTTTTTCTGTCGTGTTAGGTCGTTTATCAATCTTTGTTAAATTAAATTTGCTTTTGCCACCCGTCATCTGTGTTCAACGTAATACGCGTTCAATGTAGTTTTTTCAAAAGGAAAATTCGCGATTTCCAACCAAACAAGAACATACAAAAGGTTTTCCATTTCTGACTCAATGAAACAGAATTTTATATACGCTTGTATTTGTATAACAAAATAACGAAAATTTTCTACAATAGTTAAAATGGTCAAAAGGGTTCCTAATAAGTTATCTAAAATTGAAAATAATTAGGAATAATATTTTTTTGGTTAAATTCCACATTTTGAAATATTTCAATCGAAAAAGAACCATGAATCATTATACATATTTATTGACATGGCAATGTGGCTATCATTTTCTTTTTCATTTTTAGGGTTCCGTATCTCAAAAAGAAAAAAGGAATCCTTATAGGATTACTTCGGTCCCTGTCTTACTATCTGTCAAAATCCTTTTTCTCAAGGATTTTCTCTGTCAAAGAATGAGCTTCTAAGTTAATGCAATCAAAAGATACGGCCGTTTATGCCTCATATGTATCTACTTCCCGCCGACTTCATGAAATTTGGTTGGCGAAAAGCCAAGGTCCTGTAGCACAAGTAAACGGAAAAATATGAAAACTGTAAATTTGTAGTTACATTACAAAAAAAATAATTTTTTAATTGTAATATTGTACTTTTACTAATTTTGGGCGAAAAATTAAAACATACTCGAAAAAGGAGAGAAAATATTCAAAACTCGATTGAAGTGAGGAACGAACCTTTTACATTATACCTACAAGTTTGTACAGAACTCCCGGTGCGCTGTAATAATGAGCAAAATTGGTCTTGGTCTTACGAAAATGCAAGACTGTATTTATACTAGTAAGACCAACACCAATACCGAACGAACAACTAAACGACTAAAACCAACACTGAATATGCAGGACTATGACTAAATACTTTCGGTGGATTTATGAGTTAAACTATTTGAAGCAATTTTAATACATTCTTTTCTTGGAACAAAGCATTTTTAGTATTTGAAATTTCCAGTTTGCTTTACTAGATTTTAACACTAAATATAAAAAAAAAAAGAAACTACCACTGTTTGAAAAAATTAATCTATAAGAATGTCCTCCGAGTAAGTATTCTATATAAGTTCCTATGTCTGAATAACACAGTTTAAATATAGAGCCAAACTAATTTCTTTTCTATATTTTTTAATTCTTTGAAGTACCTTGTACTATTTGGTTCACTAAAAAGGTCAATTAATGCGTTTGCGGAAGGGTCAATTTACGCATTGGAAGAAGGGTATGTTTTCATAAATATCATAACTATCGACAGAATTTTCTTTAAAAGTCAAGATAAGCTCGCACGTATGACAATAAATTTCAGCATTTAATACAATAATTTAACGGTAAATAGAAAAATTTGTGTTTAGAAAAAATATTTAAAAAAAGGCATTATCAAATTAAATGAGCAAGACCAAGCCCTAACATGCAAGACAAAGACCAAAACCGAGACTATATTAGCAAGACCAAGACCAAGTCCGACGAAGTAAAGCCAAAACCAATACGGAGACTGAGACAGTCTTGGTTTGCTCATCACTAGGTGACTGTTTTTCTTCCAATGCGGGTCATTTAATGACTTTAATGTAGTTCAAAAATATTGCAGTTAAGTATCTCAAAATATACTCAATTTTTACCCACTACACACTTCCTCAAATTAATGAGGAAAAATTTCTTTTTTGTTGCTGTTGTCACACCCCCGCCGGGAATCGAACACGGGCTCTTTGGCTTTACGCGCCAATGCTTTGACCACTAAGCTACGAGAGATGACAACAGCAACAACGACAAACCGTACTTATTAGGTCACAGATCTGTCGAACTAATGTAAGTATATACTGAATATAAATATATATACAATGTAGAAATCTTCCCGAAGTGAATTAGTTTTTAATATGAAATATTCTCAATTGTTACCCATTACACACTTCCTCAAATTAATGAGGAAAAATTTTTGTGGCTGTTGTCACACTCTCGTAGCTTAGTGGTCAAAGCATTGGCGCGTAAAGCCAAAGAGCCTGGGTTCGATTCCCGGCGGGGGTGTGACAACAGCAACAAATTTTTCCTCATTAATTTGAGGTAATGTGTAATGGGTAAAAATTGAGAATATTTCATATTAAAAACTAACTCACTTCGGGAAGATTTCTACAATGTATGTATATCTCAAAATATACCCTACTTTTCTAAACACTGAACTGAACGTACCACCCATCAAAACATGAAATTGCGTTTATTGGACATATTACTTTAATATTTATATGAAAAGATGGTAGAAGGCTTTTGGATATTTTAATTAAAATCACCTCGTTCAATATTATTAATTTCATAACTATTTTAAAATGTATTTTTGATGCACATATTTGTTGAGTCGTTCTTGATAATTTTCTTTCGAAGTGGGTTTGTTCAATTTACAGATTTTTTTACTAACTGGATTTCAAGTACGAAAGATTTAGTCTGACCATGACATAGTGTCACTTAATGGCGTTTATTAGAAATTAAAACAGTCGTTTCGCAAACAGGTAAAAATTGTTAAAATACCAAATAAATAAATGTGAGCCACGAGGCCATAGAATCCTAGATCATCAAATGCTGTTATTAATAACAAAATTCTTGAATTTGTTTTTATTTTCTTTTCTACTGAAAATAACAAGTAAGAAATATAGATACCTTTATCAAATTACCAATCACCTGCGTTGAAAATTTTATCAATTTGACAGACCAACTTAAAAATTGTATTACATATATTCCTTCATCCAAATCCTTACAATTTCTTTAAGGATAACTTCGAAAAAGATTGTTTGGAGCCCGGCGCTATACAGGTGCTAAACATGGACGGTGTGCGCTGCGGAAAGGAAAAGCTTAGGAACGTTCGAAATGTGGTGTTATAAGCGAATGATGAGGATACCGTGGGTAGGGGTTAGAAATGAAAAGGCATTAAAAAAATATAGAAGAACAGAGGACTATATGGGAACAGAAATAGGCAAAAGAGGTTGGTAGGACACCTTCTCAGGCATGAAGAACTAGTCAGAAACGTATTAGAGGCAGAAACAGGAGTTAAAAGGAGTAGATGTAGACCTAGATTAGATTACTGCTCGCAAATGGTTAAGGATGTGGTTTGTTCTAGTTTTAGGGAAATGCGAAGATTAGCTCAGGATAGGAAGGAGTGGAGGTGAGTGTCCAACCAGTCTTAGGACGGACGACCTTATGATGATGATGAGGAATGTAAACATTAATACTATCGTATCCTCCACGGTATGTACCATGCCTCCGACCTGCAGAAGATCTTCCTCAGGTCGACGTCACAACGGGGTCACAATCTGAGGTTGAACGTGTCGCGTTTCAAAACGCAACACCGAGAGCACCACCTGGGCAACAGGATTATGTCCACATGGAATTCTCTTCCGGCGAGCATAGCCCAGGCCCCGAGCATCGATGTCTTCAAGGCGTCTTTGCACCGTCACCTGTTTGGATCTACGAGATGAGCTGCCAGGACCCGGGGGGGGGGGTTTCAATATGATCTCCTACACAGTTTTGTTCTCTATAATTTGTATTTTCTGAAATGTAGACTACTATACCAGTTTGTAACTGCTGCCTACTTCAAATAAATAAATAAATAAATACTATCGGTATGATTCCCATCCTCATTCACCAATTGGCAACATTTTTCCCAAGTTTTGAAATCCCGATATTCTCCTAACACGTGTTTGAGATATTCTACCTCCTTGTCACATACCCTATACATCGTCTGTCCTCATCCGTCTATCAATATTCCACTACTATCTACTCGCACATATATCCTATACCTTCTTCTTCCATATTTCCTTCGTGATGTCCCCTAACCTAACCTGACCTTGATCGCTTTTTCCCACATCTTCCTACATTTAGTCTCCCTTCTTACTACATAATCTGTGGTACTTCTCTCTATCTGCAATATCCACTTTATATATCTTTTATACATATAAAACCTTCATCTCCTTTTATCTATCTATTTCTATCTATTTTTATTGAGCCTTTATTTTTTTATTCAATATATTTTCATTTAAACAAGTTTTTACATAAGCACTAACAAATGTTACTATAAGGGACCTTCAGCACAAGAATCAAATTAGTTTTTGTTAGATTTTTTTAAATGATACCAATTAGCATTAACCTTTAAAAATATAGGTAACAGCAGAATATGTCACAACCACTAACTGCATTTCAATACAAACTCCAAGTTGTGCAGGCGACGTGTACATAATTAAAATGAATTAATTGTGAGCTGCAGCCTATGAAAGAAATGAGAATCCATCAATCTAGTCAGTTTTTCACAAAAATAAAAGAAATTGTTATCACATCTTCGACATCCGTTTTCCTCGAGATTTGTCTAAAATCTTAATTATAATAATAAATACCGTAATGACGTCGTATTAGACGAGGTAATATCCCTAGACAAAAATTTTCAGTCTCTCTCCAGTCTCAAGAGTCTTTCAGCGTCTCTGAGAGCGTCTCTCACAGTCTTTCAGTTATTGCCTAGGTGTTTTTATGGATCTCTCACGGTCTCTGTATGAGAGACTCGAACGATAAAATTGTTAATTCAGAGATTCGAGTCTCTCACAGAGAGACTGAATAAATAAAACTGAAAAATTGAGGGACTCGAGTCTCTCGTAGAAAGACTGGGATCTCTGAAATATGTTGAACATAGAAAATTTTAACCATGTTTCTCGAGACCCCACTTATTGAGAGATTCAAGTCTCTCGTTTAGAGACTGGATACGAAATGAGGTCTCTCTATGAGCGACTCGAGTCTCTCGTTCAGAGATTCGAGTCTCTCGTTCAGAGACTGGATACGAAATGAGGATCTCTCTATGAGCGACTCGAGTCTCTCGTTCAGAGACGCTAAGCACTGTTTTTGACAGTCTCTCTCAGCGACACCAGAGAGACTCGAAGAGAGACGGAGACTTCAGTCTCACTTTCAGAGATTCTGAGAGACTGAATATTTTTATCTCAGAATACTATATATAGTTGGTTTTGGTTATTTGAAGTAAAAAATAAGTCTTTTTTTTTGTTGTTATAAATTTTGACCTTACAGAATTTTCATCAAAAGGTCTCACTTCAAAAAGCTAAATCATACAAAGGACATATTTTTGAGAAAAATCGCAATTTACTATTCGAACTGGTAGACCATCCTTCATATTCGCCTGATTTGGCACCATCTGACTATTGTCTATTTCCCAAACTAAGGGATAGTTTAAAAGGGTGCAGACCAGGAAGAAGAATTTTTTTCAAAAGCTTAGGGCCGCTGCCGAAAGTATATTCAGTTACGAGAGATTACTTGTATTGAGTTTTGTTTAAGAATTTTAAGCTTTTCTGTATTCTGTCTAACAGCTTATCAATACCCCCTCGTACAAGTATATAATTCAACAATAAAAAAATAATCGATAAGGCATTTAGCTAATTGTAGATGTTAATAATCGTGGGCTGCTCTAATCATGCTTCCGTGTTTTCGAAGCAGAATTAGAACCGAATTATAACCAACGTCGCCATAGATTATTAATTAGACGGCTTTGTTAATTTATAGAAATTAGTAATAAATAATGTGTATAATTAGACAATAAAATTAAAACTAAAAAGTAGAGAATTTAGAATATCTAGCTTTTTTAGATAGCGATACTATTTTATACTTAGGTATATTTAGAGATCAATCCTAGATTCTTCATTATTGATAAATGCGTTTATGAAATTAAACAAATCCTCTGGTATTTTTTTTATACTCCCACTTAACTACACATAATTTACTTTTGAAAATTTAGGGATTTTTTATTGATTCAGATTTAACAATGGTTTATTTCAGGTTGACAATGCGTTATCAGGTTTTTGAAAACTATTGCTAGGTTAATGCGACATCTAAGAAAATTCTAATAAGCCCCAACATTGACACAACTTAAGCATATCTGGGTTAAACAAGCGATAATAGTAATGGACCCATAACTCTTCTTATTACTGCACTTACTTTACGTTACTACCGATTAGTAGCAATTTTCGAACTCATGTAAATCTGTTTGTTGTGCAAAGTTTCTAAAGAAGTAATAAGTTCAAGACTATAAAAATAAGATCATAATACATTTTTGAACACTTCACTCTAAATTCTCTAATTCTCTAACATCCGCAGATAATGAATCCAAAAAAGAAGAAACAGCTACAATTATTCATGGAAGTAGCGCCTATTATGACTAAATCATATGACAGCATTTTTCTTTCAGCATAAAAAGTACCCTATGTCCTTTTCTGTACCCTTCTATCCTTTGGGAACAGTATTCTTTTTCTGGATGAAAGGTACCCCATGTTTTTCTGTACCCCTGACAATGTGTCTACAAAATTTCATGATCGACTGTGTAGTTAAGGCGTGAAAAACAGACAGACAGACAAACACATTCGCATTTATAATATTAGTTAGGATTTGTAAATAGATTTATAATTTTTATAGTTGTTATATTTAATTTAAGTATTTCGTCGGTATTTTATGCACACAATTACGTTTTTTACAGATTTTTAGCGTCAGTAATTTCTCATTTTTCTCCCTACTTTATTTCAGAATTGAACAATAATAATAAAAGACTACAACTGATTTATCACAGCGGTAACTTTATTAGCTTTTAGTAGATCTTTAGTTATACGAATCCTATAATGGAAAATTTTAATTATGGGATCAGTTTGTGTTGAATTCTTACGATATAATCGAAAGCATTTCGGCTCTATCGCATCCGTCGATAGTTCCCGAATGGTACACTATGCATTGTTAATAGCTTATTAATACAATTGACGTTAATCTTACCTTGTAAATAGATCGATCGAACGGCCTACTTTGAGCTGAGTATCGAAATTACTGTTGTTATCCTGGTGGGCGCTTTCGCCAACGGCATGGAGCGCGGTCACTAGCACGAGCAGAAGTGCTCGGCTCCACATCCTTGCCGCGACTGCCACCACCTGCAACAGATACGAAACAAATCAACTCAAACGACGTCGACAGCCACAATATTGTTGTTATTCTGTACATTTCCGTATAATATACACACCCGTAAATATACAAGCATTCATACATACATATATATTCATTTGCACGTATGTATGTACGTTCTAATGTGCTATAAATTGTATACATATATGTATGCATATTATATCTTATCTTTAGAACAGTAACAGCGGTAGCAGTGTGGTAGTTTACAAGGCACAAGGCACCCCACTGTTATCTCAGATTTACGTTACATGTTTGGCGTCGCGACGCATTGCGTCAAGTATCTACTATTAAAAACCTTAGAGTTGTTTCCAGTAAGAGACTTACGTCGGGGATAGTAAAAATGGGTGGAGGAATTGGGAAAGACATTTTAGAACACTAAGCAAGTGCTTTAGGTCGGAAAGGATTCATGGCAGCGCAAGGGGTGGAGGTGTAAATGGAAAATTTGAATAAGGAACTAACGTAGCCTAAAGATTAAGGTTAGGGAATCTAATCTAGCACAGGTAGTAAAAGCATTTTTTGAAGTGAAACTTCTTTACGCACGGTAGGGTAAGTTCGTTTCATGCGAGTTGCTATGTAACGAAATCATGCAACGCATTTCACCCGCTGTCTGTCCCTATGTATACTTAGATCTTTAAAACTACGCAACGGATTTTAATGCGGTTTTTTTAATAGATAGAGTATTTCAAGAGGAAGGTTTATATGTATAATACATGCATAATATTGAAGAGAAACACTGAAAATTTTAGAGCTTTGTAATGTGGTGTCGTAAATAAACACATTTTTTGCGCTTACATTGCAATCGCTGACTGAACCCTACGAGATCGATCAAAATAATATACTACAGTATTGTACATGTTAAAAAGGTCTACGAAAAAGTCCGGGATGATATATGTCTATCTCTTAAGGATAACCCACAATAACCATTTTTTATCCTTTACTTTTTACGAGAAATAATGGCTTAGTTATGAAGCGATTTTAAGCAATACAGCATTAATCCTTATCCAATTAAGTACTTTTAAATACATTGTGAATTTAATATAGATCAATATGGCCCTTTACAGCATGTAATTTAAATGAATATTTTCGAAGATATTACAGACTTAAAATGCAGGGACATAGCGGTTATCTAATGACAAAAAAGCTGCGATTGTTGTATATAAAGACATTCTATAGTGTATTTACTATCAGCATTGCACCCGTCCGAAGCATAGTGTAGAAATAATACCATTAAACCAATTCCTTAACCCCTTATCCCGGTATGTTTGAAGAAGTTCCACTTCAGTAGCGTGTTGTATAATTACACGTTGTATTTTTTTTTAGAGTGAGGTTTGTTTATGTTGGGGTTCTAAACATAAAACGCCCCATAACTTTCCCTTTTATGTTAGATTACGTTAGGCTACGTAAGGATTGGGTAAGATTACGATTAGTTTCACAATAACCATTTTCAATTTTTATCTCTATCCTCTGCACCTATACGTCTCACCAGCTAAAAACAATTGTTCAGCATTCTACAAGGTCTTCCACACCCCTCAAATCATTTTCACCCTCTACAATCAATAAATAAAAAAGTTCGCATTATATAATAAGAAAAATTCAATTATAAATAAAGTTACCGTCAAAAAGGGTTAGCAGGCATTCATGCATTAACATTTCATTAGAAGTTTCTTATAGGTCTTATCCTTCTAAAGAGAAATCTGCACCCAAAGGGTAACTTTCAGAACCCTAGCGTTGTGACTGTGCTATCCTTCCGTTCATCTAACGAATGATTCTAACTTCTAAAGGAAATGAGATATCGTTCTTAAAGTCAATATGTAAAGTATGTGAATCAGATATGAAAATCGTATTTAAAGTTATACTTAAAGAACTTTGAAAAAGATATTATTTGTGTAAACAGGGTTTTATTATACAATAGAAATTGATTAAGCAACGATCCTATTGATCGAATGAATATTTTAGTTATTGATTTATACTTTTTTATATTTAAATACAATTTATAAAATGAATAGATGTTTTAGACTTTGAAGAAACGTTTTGTGGTTTTTCATACTTATAATGTAATTTCGCAGAACCGTGTGTGAAGAGATAAAAAATGTGGAAAATACAAAAATGTGTTTACAGAAAATTAATTTGACGCAGCATTTCCAAGATATAAGCAAACGTGTTTATTTAATTTATTTCTATTTAGGAATCAACAACAATTTTTAAGTTAACATCCTAAATCGTGAATGGATAGCACCTAATAATGTTAAACACACTAACTTCTGCTAAATTTTTGAACAATACATTTCTACATTACCTGACCCTTTTCTTAAGGGCATTGATTCCCTTTTTTATGTTGAATGCACGATAATAAAAAATTCTAGAGAATGATTTTTTTTCCATTTTACGAATGCAATGGAAATTTGGTACCTACATCTATTCAAACTATGCAAGATGGAAGTTTTTTTGATAATGGAAAGGAAAGAAGTAATAATTAAGAAAGGTTCATCACCATAAAATCGTCAGTCCTAAGACTAGTTGGACACGCATTAACACTCTTTTCTGTACTGAGCTAATCCGCGCATTTCCCTAAAATTAGATCATCCTACATCCTTAACTATTTACGAACAGCAATCTAATCTAGGTCTACCTTTAGTTCTCTTAACTCCTGTTTCTGTCTCTAATATGTCTCTGACTAGACCTTCATGCCTGAGAAGGTGTCCTACCAATCTATCTCGCCTATTTTTTATTGACTTCCATGGAGTCCTCTGTTCACCTATTCTTTCTAATACCTTCTCATTTCTAACCTCCTCTATCCGCGGTATCCTTATCATTCACATGCAACACCACATTTAGAACTTTTTCTTTTGCGCTGCACCCACCGTCCATATTTCGCACCCGTACAGCGCTGCGCTCTAAACGTACACCTTTAACAATCTTATTCGAATTTCTAAATTAATTGTTCGCAAGCAAAGAAGTGACTTCTTTTTATTGAAAGCGACCCTAGCCTGCGTTATCCTCTGCTTTATATCTCTACTACTTCTCCCGTCCTGACTTCCTAAGATACCTCAAAAAACAGCCACTTCTAATCTTTCGTTTCCTATTTTTCTATTCGCTCTTTCCCTACTTTTTCTTCCCTTGCATACCAGTATTTATGTTTTACAAAAAAAGGAATTGTGAAGATAAAACTTAAACTAAAAACATTAAAAATACAACTACTACAAGTGGAATCATTATTAATTCGTCGTTGTTAATCATTAATTTTTGAGTTGTATCTATACCTACAATAAATTACGAAACAAAATTTGGCTGACAATTTTGTAACTATGTATAATTGGAAGGTAGAATTACTAATTACAAGTACGAAAGAAAGGTTTCCTTCAATTTTGTCCAGTAGTTTCTACAGTATAATGCAATACCCAGTAAACTATATAATCCAATCTATCTACTTATTTATAGGCATTGGAATATGGTGTCGCTTACTAGTTAATAACCTTTCACAAATAATAATTGCATAATTCTAACCGCGAATTATGCTTCCGACATGATTAAAACACAACATTGTACGCGGGAGTTATTACTATATTATAAAAATTAAAACGAAACCGAAAACTATGAGTTTCGCGACAATTTTTAAAGGAGGTAAAGGCCAAGTGTCTAAGCTAAAATTAAAAAAATTGGAATCATCCAGTATAGTTAAAACGCGCACATCGACATGCTTAGCAGCTACTTTATTCATATTTAGACTGAATTGGATTGGATTTCCTTAACTGTACGTCCCGACGCCTTGGTGCGTCGTGAGAAAAAGATGAGGGTAACGACTTCCAAATTTGAGCTCTGTTTTGAGAAGCTAAGCTCAGGACAAAGTAAAATAAATACCTCTTTCATTTTTATAATGATATTTTGTCTTTCTTCTTATTTTCTAATAAAAATTATAAATGTTATTTACAGTTTTTCTGATACGATATTACTATGTTATAACTACAACTGGTGGGTACCTTTTAATCAGAAGGAGGGATCGCAAAAAAATGACAAATTCCCAAGGGCGTAACAGTAAAAATAAATTAGAGAAGCCCTGCAAAATGTATAAGAAGATAGGTTTCAACGGCAAACATGTAATTTGACACCAACTTCCATCTCAGTTAATATGTGGTCACACACTTTAGTAGTGGAGAGAGTTTGGCTCTTGTGTCACATTTGTGCTTTTAGTGAAACATTTTAGTTTTATTCTTTTGTTGATGTTTTCTTTATTTGGGTTTCGGAAGTACTGTTTGGGTCATCGTATGAAAATCGGATTAAAAATGACTTTCTTTTAACGACTTGAACAGAGGATAGCGCAAGGATCAGTCTCCTTTAACAAAAGAAAGTCGCTTCTATACTCACGAACGGTTAATTTAGAAAGTTGAAAAATAATGTTAGAAGTGTATATCTGGAGCACTCTTTGTATGGGTACGAACGACCCTATGGAAATTATTAATAAATAGACGAGATAGGTTGCTTGGACACTTTCTCCGGCATGAAGGACAGTTAGTTAGAGAAGTACGGATAGACGTAGGTTAAATTGCTGCTCACAATTAGTTAAGAATGTGGGATGTTATAGAAAATACCACAAATGGCGCGGTAAACGCCATCTGTAGTACGATGCTACATTTTAGGATTAGGTATACTCCAACAAGGTCCATTTAAATATATGGATATCTACTTGCTGAAACGAATCCCGGCGTAGCTAACCTCAACGTGATAGGCACGTTACCATAATCGAATAAAATAATTAAAAGTAGTCTATATTCTGTTGAAACTACCAGACGCGGATCGCGATTTCGATCTTTTTGGATCTCATCAGCGCGTCGCAGACAGCTCCAACAGAACACAGACCAATTTTTACCTGTTGTCTTAACAGCGCGTTTTAGAAAATACCACAAATGGCGCGGTAAACGCCATCTGTAGTACGATGCTATGTTTTAGGATTACGTATGCTCCAACAAGGTTCATATAAAATAGACGTATGCTCCAACAAGGTGCATTTAAAATGGAAGATTAGCTCATTTAAAATAGACCTTGATGGAACATACGTTATCCTAAAATGTAGCATCGTACTACAGATGGCGTTTACCGCGCCATTTGTGGTATTTTCTAAAACGCGCTGTTAAGACAGCAGGTAAAGGTTGGTCTGTGTTCTGTTGGAGCTGTCTGGGACGCGCTGAAGAAATCCAAAAAGATCGAAATCGCGATCCGCGTCTGGCAGTTTCAACAGAATACAGACCACTTCGAAGTGTTTTACACATAGAGGTGTAGTAAATCAACATATGCATACAGGGTGGCCGAAAAAGTACACAATATCCTCATTGCGGTCAAACTGTAATAAGTTTAATGGAAATTTCATTGTTCACAAGGAGAAGAAATAAAGATTTGTTTGAATGTGCATCCACGTGAAATATGGCTCCAACAGAAAAAAGTTGTTCAGAATATAAAAATATGGGGCTATGCAAAAAGTAGGGGCAATATTCAAATGTTTTATTTTCGAGTCAAATTACTTGAAAGGTACCAAAAAACATTTAAATATCGCCGCGATTGTTTGCATACCCCCAATTCTGGCATTTTGAACAACTTTTTATTATTATTTTTTTTGATTGGAGCCATATTTCACATGCCTGCAGTTTAAATGAAACATTTATTCTATTTTTGAATACTCTGTATAGGAAATCAAGTTTGGATAGGACAGACGATCTTGTATTAAAATAGGGAACAAGTTTTGTTTGAAAAATCT
>NW_020442462.1:605134-609947 GCF_000699045.2 Agrilus planipennis | reverse complement strand
TGGCGGTAAGAGATTTGCGGACAATGAAGAAGTAATCGAAGCTGTAAATGGTTATTTTGAGGAGCTTGACGAATCAGTCTATAGAGATGGCATTAATAGACTGGAACACCGCTATGAGAAATGTATCAGCCTTGGAGGAGATTATGTTGAGAAATAAAAAAAAAAAATTTTTAAAAACCTTGTTTTTCTTGGTCAGGCCGGAAACTTATCAATCCACCCTCGTAAATGTGTCACTAATAATTGTAACAGATAAAAACGTTTTAACTTTACAATACATGTATGGCAATCCCATTAAGGAAAGACCTTTCTACAACACTTAAAAATGCATGTATATTAAATACATATACACATGTAGTCCAAAAACTAATAACGTTTTAAAAATAACCTTCTTAAAAGAAGTTTATATACAAAATCGCCTTTTAGTGACTAATAATACGTATAATTATTGTAAGAGTATCAATTTCGGAGCAGGAATTTATTAATTTACATAATCCATAAAAATAATGGACTCTCTTTTTTCCTATTACGACCCACCACAGGATTAAGGTACAAATACTTTGATATTATGTTTCAGACAGATCTTTAAGAATAAGGTATTCATGTATATATCCAAACTAGAAACGAGGTTACATAGATTTGTAGAGTGTGATTAACATTACAATATTTCATGTTGTTTATAACCCAAAGAAATAAACGATGAGAAAATTCTATAATTAAAAGAAGTTTTAAGACGGAAGTCCACTGTATTGTTAAACAACTATACATATAACTGATCTAATAGTGTTCACAATTGGGAGAAATTANTATATATATTATATTTAAATGTAGCAGTACTACAGCTGCCTGCAACGCGCTGATGAGATCCTAAAAGATCGAAATCGCGATCCGCGTCTGGCAGTTTCGTCAGAATACAGACCACTTTGAATTATTTTATTTTATGGGATGTTATAGTTTTAGTAAAATGCGATAATTAGATCAGGATATTAAAAATAGAAATACGTGTAGGTACCAACCAGGACTCATGTCCCTGTGATGATGATGAAAGAGAAGTTCTTGAAAAGGTTCGTATAAATCTAATAGACATACGGAAAGTGCCTGTCCGTTTTTTCGAAGTTGACCTTGCACACTTGTAGTGCCTAGATCCGGGTTGCCGGTTCTGTATCACTTCAAGGTATATATTGACCAATAAAGGAATTCAAATAGGAATGAATATAAAAAAGTCGTTTAAGTTTCAAGTATTATTTTCTCTTGGCAGCCTTTACACTAACAAATGGTCAGTTTCTATCCCTCATGACGTTTTTCAGCCCAAATTCATTTTGGCTTAATTATTGCTCCTATCACTAATATTCTTGTGACTACACTTAATACGACGTAACTTATATCGTAGTTTTCATATTACAAGCAACTCCTGCTTTAGTTTTAAAACGAGTTTATATGGACTGTGTCGATGTTGGAAACGGAATCTCTCAATAATAACGCCCTTTGCATTAGAGATAGGCGCCACCGGGTCCGCCCCACCTGCCCCCGCTCCCTACAGCCCTCATTACATAAACGTATATTTTGTTTTATTGGTTAGTCAGCATCTACATATTAATTCAACAGTGCATCGTCTCTTGGAAATTATCTTTTCACAAACCTTGAAATCTCGCGTGCTACATACTATAACTATTATTATTACGAAACAACTGCATGCTGAAGGTGATTTATGAAATACGCGGTTTGTAATTATTATATCATAACATGAAGCGCCGTGGTCAACTGGTTTAATAAACCGCGAAGAAGCACCAGAGCAGAAAGATTAAATTTACACTCGGTGAACCCGCATAGTGGCATTTCAATGACCTGAACTTATGAGTCGTAAATCAGGCACACTTTGATCCTTTTGATTCCAGAAATGAAGCACATGCATAATGCACATCGACATGTGTAAACAAATTCCAGTGGGCAATGGCATTATCATGCATTAACTAATGTAGGAATAGAAGCATAATAATAAGTATCAAAACAATTTTTAGTTTTTCATGTTTATTCAATTTAGAAATTATTATTATCCAAATTACAAATAATATGTGAAATAAAAATACAGTATACTCCGGATTATCCGAATTCCGGATCATCCGAAATAGGCATGAAAATTGAAACCCGAACCACATTAGAATCTCTTGATTATCCGAACTGATATGCAAGAAGTAGTAATTGGAGAAGGTAATGATTCACCTGCATGGTCTTTGTTGAAATTCGTACTGATAAAAGTGGATGGAGTAGGAAACCTAATAAATCTAGGAGACGTTGTGTACTGAATAATCGAAGTCTTGAGTAATGCTAAGGATATCATTATACTAAAATAATAGACTTAACTAGTCCAGAGTTAATTGACCAAAAAAATTAACATTTGATGAAACTGATGTTGATGAAGATGGTCAGAATTTGTACGAACTAGCAATAAAAGTTAGCGAAAACCTTACGCTAGAAGATGTTGATATTTAATAGGAACAGGAGAAAAAGGATGAATCCAAAGAACTGTCAAACTTTGATCATTATTGAACTAGGTTTGACGAGTGAAGCCAGTGGCATTAGAAGCATAAAGAGGACAAGAGATCGAAAGTAAATGCTCGAAAAGGCACTATATATTATATGCTGAACAACAACCGAGAGCTACTGCAGCAGACGTTCTTTTGTAGTTATTTGTTTTAACCGAAACATCTATTATCCGAAACAGATCCGGCATTGTAAATTTTGAATAAACGGAAGTCCACTGTATTGTTAAACAACTATACATATAACTGATCTAATAGTGTTCACAATTGGGAGAAATTAAAATCGTGCCTATTTCACTAATTTTGTTAATACCTCGACGAACAAAATTTTATAAGGTAATAGATAATGATTTACATCGACCTAGAAACAAAGATCAGTGCAGTTATTTCCTGGAAACGAATTTGGTATTAAACTCTACAATTAGTCGAACATCAAAATCCAATTATATTCTTTATATTATATATATTCTTTGTATTTCTGAACGTACTAACAATTAAGACGGTTATAGTACAATAAGACAAGAAAGCGATCATTTCTAGTATTGAATACCAATCTGGACACACTATTTAAATGATGCTACCCTCAAGTTCCAATAATGTTCATTTGAGTATTTTGGAAGCACTACTACGTTAAAAGGTTAAAAGTAAAAAACAAAAAAGAGAAGAATTTGCCCCCAGAGCATCAAAATTTCGGATCAAATTGGTATGATTGGAAATTTAATGCTGTAATAATTCAAAACACTGATGCTCTAAGGTAAATTCTGAAACTAAATTCGTATTTAACAACAAAGAGTATGTAGGAAACTTACTACCCTCTCGTTGGTTTTGCTCCACTGTAGCGATAGGTATTCTTATAAAAACCAAAAAATTTATTTTTTAGGATTGGGAGTTAAGATATCTTGAAATTTTAGTTTGCTATTTAAATTCTAAATAAAATACTTTTATCGAGGTAAATAAATACTATCTATACTAAAAAAATGATATATCCGTTCTATTCTCATTCCACGCATAGAGGCATAGAAATTGATTAAGCAACGATCCTATTGATCGAATGAATATTTTAGTTATTGATTTATACTTTTTTATATTTAAATACAATTTATAAAATGAATAGATGTTTTAGACTTTGAAGAAACGTTTTGTGGTTTTTCATACTTATAATGTAATTTCGCAGAACCGTGTGTGAAGAGATAAAAAATGTGGAAAATACAAAAATGTGTTTACAGAAAATTAATTTGACGCAGCATTTCCAAGATATAAGCAAACGTGTTTATTTAATTTATTTCTATTTAGGAATCAACAACAATTTTTAAGTTAACATCCTAAATCGTGAATGGATAGCACCTAATAATGTTAAACACACTAACTTCTGCTAAATTTTTGAACAATACATTTCTACATTACCTGACCCTTTTCTTAAGGGCATTGATTCCCTTTTTTATGTTGAATGCACGATAATAAAAAATTCTAGAGAATGATTTTTTTTCCATTTTACGAATGCAATGGAAATTTGGTACCTACATCTATTCAAACTATGCAAGATGGAAGTTTTTTTGATAATGGAAAGGAAAGAAGTAATAATTAAGAAAGGTTCATCACCATAAAATCGTCAGTCCTAAGACTAGTTGGACACGCATTAACACTCTTTTCTGTACTGAGCTAATCCGCGCATTTCCCTAAAATTAGATCATCCTACATCCTTAACTATTTACGAACAGCAATCTAATCTAGGTCTACCTTTAGTTCTCTTAACTCCTGTTTCTGTCTCTAATATGTCTCTGACTAGACCTTCATGCCTGAGAAGGTGTCCTACCAATCTATCTCGCCTATTTTTTATTGACTTCCATGGAGTCCTCTGTTCACCTATTCTTTCTAATACCTTCTCATTTCTAACCTCCTCTATCCGCGGTATCCTTATCATTCACATGCAACACCACATTTAGAACTTTTTCTTTTGCGCTGCACCCACCGTCCATATTTCGCACCCGTACAGCGCTGCGCTCTAAACGTACACCTTTAACAATCTTATTCGAATTTCTAAATTAATTGTTCGCAAGCAAAGAAGTGACTTCTTTTTATTGAAAGCGACCCTAGCCTGCGTTATCCTCTGCTTTATATCTCTACTACTTCTCCCGTCCTGACTTCCTAAGATACCTCAAAAAACAGCCACTTCTAATCTTTCGTTTCCTATTTTTCTATTCGCTCTTTCCCTACTTTTTCTTCCCTTGCATACCAGTATTTTAGTTTTACTTTTATTTATTTTCATACAGTACTGA
>NW_020442462.1:570011-602799 GCF_000699045.2 Agrilus planipennis | reverse complement strand
TTAAAAGGAATACTCACCCCTAATTACCAGTCTCGCGTTGATAATGCCCACGTATGAAGTGGGCGAAACACGTGTCCTCTCAAATAAAATTATTTGTGGTAATTAGGAGTATTCCTTTTAATTTTTAATTAACTGATTACATATCGGTACAGAATAACTGATGAAATAATTTGATTACTGCTTTACTTATTCATTATTAATAGCAACGGATTTATCTGCAATTTTTTATTTGAATGAAAAGATTGTTCAATTTTTCTCTGTTTTACTTCCAGAGAAGCACATATTTGTTAATTGTTTAAAAGTTTTCTCATTATTCTTTTATATTTGTATATTTATCTAATGCAATTCATTGAATGTTAATAAAATAGTCTTGAAGGATAGTCGAGAAAACCAGGGGTAAGTTAACATTTTAAGCAAACACCAATTTTTTTCTTTACTATGTAGGGGGTGTGTAGTGGTGAGTATAAAATTCAGTTTTCTGCAGTGTATTGGTAGCTAATGTAGATATGCCCTTTTTACATTTCGTGAACCAACGCCATTGCGAAAATATGGAGTGTTTTTTTAGATAACTTTGTAGTGTAGTCCTGTAGTTAGTTAAGCTTAGTATTTTTTTTTTTTTGTCTCTAAAATTAGGCTTCTACAGTGTGGTTTTGATTTGAAAGTGTGGTCTTAAGATAAGACGAGAACTGATTTTGCTCATCACTAAAATTTTGTAAAAGGATTACTAATGTAAAAATTTACATATACATAGATATTACCCACATATAGAAGATATTAGTTATTTTCTATGTTTTGGTTAATTAGTAAAAGTTGGTACTTTTCTAGTGTAATTATTTTCTTCTTACCGAAGAGTACCTACCAGGATTTCTCCATTTGTTTTCAATGTCAACCTGTGGATCGGTCTACTTTTACTTTGTAAAATTATGCCGAAAGCTTTCCTTTATTCATTAAAAATCAGAGCCTTACTTCTTGAAAATGGGCTTCTAATACTTCCAGAGGTTGGGAACAGTGTACATTGGGCATCGTCATGAACAAGCTCTTTAAAGTGGTTGAAGCACTTTTAAAGTATTAAGGAATTTGATTCAAACACCTGCCGAAGTAATGGGAAATTACGGCTTCAAAGACTTAAGTAAAGGCTTTGAGCTTAAGACTTGGTGCTCCTTTGCTTAGAGCTTTGGTCTTGGGGCTTCAAGGACTAAGGCTTCACTTTATTTTAAGTAAAGGCTTTGAGCTTAGGATTTGGTACTCCTTTGGTGGAGGCTTTGCTCTTGGGCTTCAAGGGTTTACTTTAATTTAAGTAAAAGCTTTGGGCTTAGGGATTGGTGTTCCTTTCGTTAGGACTTTGTTCTTGGTACATCAAGGACTAAGGAATTACTTTAAGTAAAGTTTATGGGCTTAGGGCTTGTGTTCCTTCCGTGAAGGCTTTGAGGTTGGATCTTCATGGACTAAAAGGCTTTACTTTAAATAAAGGCTCTGGGCTTAGGGTTTGGTGTTCCTTTCGTTAGGGCTTCGCCTTTCGGGCTTCAACGAGTAAGGTTTTACTTTACTTTAACTAAACGCTTTGGGCTTAGGGATTGGTGTTTCTTTCGTTAGGGCTTTATTCTTGGGAATTGAAGGACTAAGGCATTATTTTAAGTAAAGGTTTTGGGTTTAGGCCCTGTGTTTCTTTTGTTAGGGCTTCGCCCTTAGGGCTTAAAGGACTAAGGCTGGGCTTAGGGTTTGATGCCCCTTTGATGAGGCCTTTGTCTATCTCTGCAAAGACTATATACGACATGCTGCATTTTTTACTAACTTAGACAAATATCGGCTGAAAATACTTAACACTTTTTTATAAGTCAAAGACCTATATTTTTATTTCTTATTCAAAAAGTGGATCACGAACACCTTCACGTTTATACAATTACGACCGGTAATTTATGACATTACAGAGAGCAGCAGGTACCCATGGACGTGTATACCTGTTTGGCGCTTGTATATTTACATAATAACTATCGTCCGATTACGAAATGCAAATAAAAGTGAAATTATTATAGTCACGCAAATTGAGTTCAGACACACATTCCGTCCAGCTCTTCGAAGACCTGCCAAGCGAGTCATTATCATCGTGTAGCCTTGATCATATTAACTTTTACTTTCGCGTATCGAAAAGGTGTTAGAAAATGGCACCTTCTTTTAAATAGTTAAAAAACCTCAAAATCTCATAGAAAGTTTTCTAGTCATAGTTTAAACGTTTCAAGTTGCAATTTCAGGTAATCAACCGGTCTGCGTATGTTATAGCCTATTATACATAAATTCGCAACATTTTACAAAATTATAATACTTGCGTCAATGAAATACTAACGAGCCCACACAATTGAAATTTTTAATATCATTAGCACATGAATATTGAATACGGAAATACAGGTGAAAATTTATGTAAATATTTTCTACGAATTCATAAATCCTTGCAATAAATTTCTCTTGAATTTCTCAGATATAATACAGTAGCTAAAAGAAAAAACAGTAATGGAGACTTATTGTAAGTAAATGGAATAATATCAAAGAAAGTCACCCCATTTATACCTACTAAAAACTCTCTTCAAAAACATGAAAGTGGACGAAATACATGTCCGTTTTTGAAAAATGTATGTGATATATAAATGTGATTTTAGGTATCTAGGAAGTCAGATAAGTCAGGACTGAAGGAGTAGTAGGGATATAATGCAGAAGATAGGGCAGGGTCGAGCCATCTTCAATGAAAAGAAGTCACTTCTGTGTTCGCGAACGGTTAGAAGCGTTTGAAATGTGGTGTTATAGGCGAATTATGAGGGTACCGGGGATAGAGAAAGTTAGAAATGAGGAGGTATTAGAAAGAATGGGAGAACTGAGGACTCTATGAAAGTCAATAAGAAATAGCCGAGATAGGTTAGTAGGACACCTTTTCAGGCATAGTCGGTAAAATATTAGAGGCAGAAACGGGAGTTAGAAAGGGTAGAAGGGTTAAGGATGTGGGTTGTTCTAATTTTAGAGGAATGCAAAGATTAGCTCAGGATAGAAAAGAGTGGAGGTGCATGTCCAACCGGTCTTAGGACTGACGACCTTATGATGATGATGATATAAATGAAGTGAGTGTATTTAATGATATTATAAATGGAAGTTCAGGAAACAGTATCAAGCGGAATAAAGAGGCAGTCGGTGATAGTCGATTTTAAGGCAAGTGATATAAATACTGTGAACGGTAAATAATGCACAGTGATTTGAGGGACTGTAATATAAATAACTGCAATGCATACTGTTAATAAATTATTTAATTAAGTTATTTGGCAAACTGTTTCAATAGTACTTCAGTTGTTAAAAAAAAAGGATTTTTCAATACTAAACAGATAAATACCTTTGAATAAAATAATTCGAAACTGCCAGACGCGGATCGCGATCGCAGACAGCTCCGACACAACACAGACCAACTTTTGCCTGCTGCCTTAACAGCGCGTTTTAGAAAATACGACAAATGGCGCGGTAAACGCCATCTGTAGTACGATGCTACATTTTAAGATTACGTATGCTCCAACAAGGTCCATTTAAATATATGGATATGTACTTGCTGAAACAAATCTCGGCGTAGCTAACCTCAACGTGACAGGCACGTTACCATAATTGAATAAAATAATTCGAAGTGGTCTTTTAGATAAATACCTTAATTAAGAAATACCAAATTAGTCGAAAAGCACTGTTTTTTCTACGATTTTAATGTTGCCCGCTCATATAAAATACAAAGCATAACAAAGAAAAGCTCTCTCAACTCGATTTATCCGACTAGTAGCTCGAAAAGCTCAATTTTATTTCGATAGTAAAACGATATCCAACTATTATTGCAAAAGTCACGGTACGTTATATCACGACCTAATTCATTTTGATTTGACATTAAAATGTTCATCTTCGTGCGGCAAAGTTCCCTTTTCGTGAAGAACGCTCCCACTCGTAATGTAAAAGGAGTGCAAGAGAAAATATGTAATGGTTGAATTTAATAATGAACTTCTTGTTGCTGAAAGAAAACAGAGAAAATTATTTCTTGCAGGAAAGAAAACCATTTACACTCCTTTTTTAGTAACGCAACATGCGGAAATAATGTACCCTTTTTGTCAATAAAAGTGTTAGCAAGTACGAAAGTAAAGGTTAACATAAACTATTTCTTTTTGAAGACAGAAAAATTAAAACTTAGAACAATACTAAGATAGCGAAAATTTTGATTTTAATACGAAATGTTTAAGGTGATAAAGAAAACAAAAACAAAGAAAAGAAACAGTGCAAGAATAATTCCAGAAAGACAAATCTTAAGAAAAACATGTAGACCACCATACACATAGACAGAATTCCCGAAGTGTGAATACGTTAGACTGGAACAAAAGAACTACTGGAATTAATAGCAAAGTAGCTTCAAGGATGTTTCTTTTAATCAAATTTCCCGCTCATGTCGTTGCTGATTTATAAAAAATATGTATTTCCATTAAAAAAAGTACTTCATCTTCAAATAACCTCAAATTTCAAGGCCAATATCACATTCAAGATCACTTTTTGTCTGATAGTTTTTCCAAAACAAATTCAAGATAATTCATATTTTTTGCAATCATCTTAAGAAATGAAGAGGTATTAGAAAGAATAGAACAGAGAACTCTATGGAGGTCAATAAGAAATAGGCGAGGTGGGTTAGTAGGGCACCTTCTCAGGCATAAAGGTTTAGTCAGAGACATATTAGGGGCAAAAACGGGAGTTAGAAGGGGTAGATGTAGACCTAAATTAGATTACCGTTCGCAAATAGTTAAGGATGTGGATTGTTCTAGTTTTAGGGAAATTCGAAGATTAGCTGAAGATAGGAAAGGGTAGAGGTGCGTGTCCAACCAGTCTTAGGACTGACGACCTTGTAATGATGATGATTTTTATCTACTCCACCCTCTCAATTAAATTAAGCCGAGGTATATCTACCCTTGTGCCTAATGGTTGCTCGGCCGAGCAATATGGCCTAGAAGTGTAGACTATTGGTAGCCTTCGGAAGGACACCGGCTCCATTCTGGGTCCATCTGCCCTGGTCCAAGGTTTTCGGCGGTTTCTTTGAATCACTGAGGCAAATGCTTGACCAGTAATATTCTACAGGGCATCTTTCACTCTCTTCTGCTTCATTTCGTCCATCTCATCTATCTCACCCCAATCCCACGATTCCTAAACGGCGGGACTGTCCGCCCACCAGCATTAGTAGCTGGTGGGAATAAAACACCCTAAATTTTTTTATAATGTACCTTGGCATCAACAATCAACATCAACATCAATCTAGTACCCGACTGGATGCCAGAAAAGTACCAGGTCCAAACCGGATCCCCCTTCCATCTCGAATTATTTAAATGACAAACTGCCTCTTTTAAAGTTGGAAATGTTAAAGTTAAACTTAATCGTTTGTTGAGTAATCGTAACAAAATTGAAAATATCATTTTTTAAAAGGCAACTACTATAATGTTAGTCTTGCTTTACAAATGCCGCCGCGTTAGTGCTTGCTACGTCTGCGTATTTAACTTCAGCTTTACACTCAACAGAATCTGTTTGATGTTTT
Source organism: Agrilus planipennis (assembly GCF_000699045.2). Taxonomy (NCBI): domain Eukaryota; kingdom Metazoa; phylum Arthropoda; class Insecta; order Coleoptera; family Buprestidae; genus Agrilus; species Agrilus planipennis. The sequence continues at coordinate 597,221 of NW_020442462.1, read as the reverse complement.
ATACAAACTGAAACCTGCAATTCATTCTTTAGCAACCCTTCTCGTTTTTTAACATTTTGCTGGAAAAATACACTCCGGTAATAGAAGTAGCATTTAATGGACTTTTATATTGGCTGCTTTGCACCATCATTGCTATAACGCTCCCTTTAACTAACCGAGAAATATTAAGAAACGAATGGTGCAGTACGGTAAAAGGAAGGATTTTAAAACCAGGTTATACAACGAAGCTACTTGGAGCTAAGACATTTTCTAATGAGTTTTAAAGTTTTCGAAGTACGTCTTTATTGAAGTTTTAATGGATCTAATGTTCCTTTTAGACGAAACTGAAAAAGAAGGAGAAAATTGTGGATGAAGGAGTCAGGAGAAAAAGAAAACCAAGAAGGTTGTCCATACCGCAAAACTTACCAGATTGGACCTAACAAATGATATACAATATGCTATTTTCTAATGATTAATTAACGTATAAGGGAGTTATCATAAGTATGATCCGAAACAGTTGTTACAGAATAATAAGTTAACAATTTCTCTTGCAATTAATGAAACTCTCCAAGTGTTTTATTTGTATTGTTAATATATGAATCGTTCTTGTTAATAAAATGTTTCACCAAGTTAACTTACAGATGATCAAGTTATTGTAACGCCTAGTAAAATCATTTTCGACCCATTAATGATAATTTAACTATACTGTTTAAATAGTCAGTTATCTTCATTATTGACAAAAATTTTTGTCAAGTAACAAGCAGTATATCGTCATCTAATGATATTTACTTCAAACGTTTGACAAAGTTTTACAAAAGTATCTACATGACACACTGCTAAGTTCGAAACAGCGATTCACGATAAATAAATAACTACGAACTTAATGTTCTTTATTTCCTGATTCTGATTTCCGATAGTTCTGTTCTGCCAGAGGGAAGACATTTTAAACTACCTTGAAGCTTAATATAAAAACAGGATTCACAATGTGATAAATGAAATAACCTATTCTGTGCTTTTATTTCCTTCATCGTCATAAGGTTTTCAGCCAGAAGACTGGTTTGACACCTATCTTCATTTCATCCCATCTTGAACCAATTTTTACAATTCTCGAAAACTAAAGTTGCCTACATTTCTATTTACGAACAATAGTCTAATCTAGATCGATCTGTACTCCTCTTAACTCCCGCTTCTGCTTGTGATATGATTTCCATAACGCCCGCCCCCCCAATATTCCTTCTAATACCTCCTTAAAACTACCCTTTTCTATCTACGGTATTTTTAGCATCAAATTTTTTCTTTCCCACAGTTTCAGCGTACTCGTTTCACACCTATATAGAGTCGTGTTTCAAACACCTTTCAAATATGTTTCCGAATTTTCAAATTAAGCGATCTCGAGAACAAAAGTGATCTCTTTTTACTGCAAACGATCCGACCCTACGCTATTCTTTATTTTATATCTTTAGCCCGTTATTAAATTCCCAGCTACATGCTCATTTGGGTCATCTAGATTAAACATTTTATTTTTCGTAGGTTCTGGACTGAAGAATAACCTACAAGACCGAAACATGCAGATGGACGAACTGAATGGGAAGGAGAAATTATAAAATTCCAGACTCCTTTAAAACAGAAGAGTCATTCTAATCTAAAATTATTAGTAAAACTAACCAATTAATCACCTAATGATTACTAATTGTATACCAATTAATTGAGAAAGTCACCTTGCACGGTGTTCTTATTTCAATTCGTAATAGCAAATGTTGTTTAAACAAATAAATAATTAGTTATGTACTTTCATCATCATCATCATAGGGTCGTCAGTCCTAAGTCTGGCTAGACACGTACCTCCACTTTCTCCCATCCTGAGCTAAATTTCGCATTTCCCAAAAACTAGAACAACTCACATCCTTAACTATTTGCGAACAGTGATCTAATCTGGGTCTCTACTTCTACCCCTCCTAACTTCTGTTTCTGCCTCTAATATGTCTCTGACTAGACCTTTATGCCTAAGAAGGTATCCTACCAACCTATCTCACCTATTTTTTATTGACTTCCACAGAGTCCTCTCTTCTCCTAGTCTTTCTAATACCTCCTCATTTCTAACCTTTTCTACCCACCTTATCCTCATCATCCGCCTTTAACACCACATTTCGAACGCTTCTAACCTTTTTTTTCCGCCGCGCTAACTGTCCATGTTTCGCACCCATACAGTGCCGCGCTCCAAACATACACCTTTAACAAGCTTTTTGGAATTTCTAATTTAATCGTTCGCGAGCATAGAACTAATTTCTTTTTATTAAAGGCGACACGACCCTGCGCTATCCTCTGCTTTATATCCCTACCACTAATTCCGTCCTGACTTTTCTAACTTCCCTGGATATCTAAAATCAGCCACTTCTTCTAATATTTTGTCTCCTATCTTTATATTCGCTCTTTCCCTACTTTTTCTTCCCTTGCATACCAGTATAAAAATATAAATGAATACGTAAATAGAAATGAAATTTCTACCGTTTGTACATACGAACATAACATGTACCAAAATTTTTATTCTAAAAGGGTTGGATAAAAGCAAAAACAGGCATGCTAAAGTTAAAAATTTAAATGTCGAATAAATATGAAGGTCAAATAACCTATTTTCAGTTTTTAACAAAACCTAGAATGAAAAATGGCACCTTGTTGTGAACCTTCTTATATTATTTTATTTTCTTTGTGAGCTTAGTTTTTGAATCAATCGAACCAAATTAATGTCGTTTCAGTTCTATTACTTATGAGGTAACCTTGGAAGCAATGTCATTGTCAGTGCGATTTTATTACAGACAAAACAAAGCGAATCAATTACCTATTTTTAACATACTTCACCTTGTAAATGAATGTAAATTATCACGTAATGTGCTTCTACCCAGACGCAGGCTATCAACCAATTTTTTTTAACACAATATTTTTAGACCGCAAAGATGCGATTTATTTAAGATTCTATTTAAAATATGTAATATAAAATGCAAGAACCTATAATTCTATTCTAACGATATTTGGATATCCAAGATGTTTAGAAACAGTTGGATTTTTAAACATTCAATATCTGAATGTTTACATTTCAAAAAATATTTTTTTGAAGTATTTAATTATAGATAGTGAAATATTTAAATTTTTATGAGTCAAACGTTTCACTGTTTATAGCCTTTTATTTAGGTATCATATCCCAAAGGAGTTTGAGATTAAAAAGTTTAAGTTTAAAGCTACAGTATAATCGTAAGATAAAAAAAATCTGCTTTTTGAACCAAGAGGTCAAGAAGGAGGTTGTAGAGAAGGATGATAAATTTTGAACTATTACAATGAATTGAAAAATGGAAATTTTACCTCTTTCAGTTAGAGTCGCCTAAAATCCTTTTATGTACTACCTTTCGAGTGAAATTGAATGCTTCTGTAAAATTTCAAGTGACTTTGAAGGTTCCAATTTTCGTAACTCCAGCTACAAAATTGTTGATCAGAGATCTTTGTGAAATTACCCAAAGATGGTAGGGCGAAGGGTTTATTGAAAAATTATCTCAGTCATATGGGGAGGCGAGGGAGAAAATATTCACGCAAATTAAATTTTCTTTTAATAAATCAAAATCATGGTAAGATGTTTTCAATTTTTTTTCTTTCATAGGAGGGAATTGAGAAATTCACACATTTTCTGGGATTCTTTATGTATGGGTCATCATCCTCATCATAAGGTCATCAGTCCTTAGACTGGTTGGACACGAACCTCCACTCCTTCCTATCCTGAGCCAAACTTCGCATTTCCCCAAAACTAGAACAGCCCACATCCTTAACTATTTGCGAACAGTAATCTAATCTAGGTCTACCTCTACCCCTCCTAACTCCTGTTTCTGCCTCTAATATGTCTCTGACTAGACCTTCATGCCTGAGAAGGTGTCCTACCAACCTATCTCGCCTATTTTTTATTGACTTCCATAGAGTCCTCTGTTCTCCTATTCTTTCCAATACCTCTTCATTTCTAACCTTTTCTACCCACGATATCCTCATCATCCGCCTATAACACCACATTTCGAACGCTTCTAACCTTTTCTTTTCCGCCGCTCCCACTGTCCATGTTTCGCACCCGTACAACGCCGTGCTCCAAACATACACCTTTAACAACCTTTTTCGAATTTCTAAATTAACCGTTCGCGAGCATAGAAGTGACTTCTTTTTATTAAAGGCGACACGACCCTGCGCTATCCTCTGCTTTATATCCCTACTACTCCTTCCATCCTCACTTATCTGACTTCCTAGGTATCTAAAATCAGCCACTTCTTCTAATTTTTCGTCTCCTATCTTTATATTCGCTCTTTCCCTACTTTTTCTTCCCTTGCATATCAGTATTTTAGTTTTACTTTTATTTATTTTCATACAGTACTGATCTGTCAGTACCGCTTCCATTTTATTTAAAGCTATCTCTAGGTCCTCCTTGCTAGATGCTATACTGCTATATTATGTATGGGTAGGGGTTAAAAATTTGGAAAAAGTCCTAAAAGCAAGAAAGGGCTTCTAAAATGTAAATAGCTTTCCGATGTTTTCAGGACAAGTTAAATGTGAGTTGAGATCGAATGGCCATTAGAAGGAGTTGTTGGAAAAATGTCATTTTTGATCACTATTAGAAGTCATCTTAATAAAATCTACTTCAACAACTGATAACGTTGAAGCAATACTACTAGGTACTTTCTTATATGACAAAAAGTATTTTAATAATTTAGTTTCATTTCCTAGTCGATTTGATTCAATCTCAACTGAGCAATAACAACGTCATGTAGAGTAAAAGTAGCATAACATGTCATATAAAGGACACTTCACAAAGTCACAATTGAAACAGTTAATTTATATCTCACCCTCCTAATCTCTTTAAAAAGCAGTTGACGGTCTTTATGTAGGTACATAAAATACTTCCGTGAGTTTAAAAGCTACTTTTTTTAATTTGTTACGATATCAATTACTGTTTGTGAGTAAACTTGTGCTACTTTTATGAAGGTATTTAGGCTTGATTCTGACTCTGACACTCCTCTGAAATAGCATTCTTTTAAAATAGGGCATGGCTTAACCTTAATAACTTTATCTTAGTGTGAAATATTACCTGTGGAATGTTCCTGTTTTGGAGAGTGCATTTGCCTTGAAGAAACTATTTTGCGTGCACTTTGAACTAACTCCTTATTGGAAAAAATTAATTAGATTGCTCATTGTTATCTTATGAAATCACAGAAGCAGGCACATTTTACGGTATAGAATACCCAGACAAATACAGTTTATAGTGAGGGTCAAATAGTAACTATATTATCATCATCGTAAGGTCGTTAGTCCCAAAAATGTTTGGACACACACCTCAACTCTTTCCTATCCTGAACTAATCTTCGTATTTCCCTAAAATCAGAACATCTCACATTCTTAACTATTTTCGAATAATAATCTAATCTAGGTCTACCTCTACTCCTCTTAACTCCTGTTTCTGCTTCTAATATGACTCTGACTAGCCCTTCATGCCTCAGAGGTTGTCCCACCAATCTGTCTTCCCTATTTCTTTCCATAGAGTTATCTGTTCACCTATTCTTTGTAATACCTCTTCATTTCTAACCTTCTCTACATTTCGAACGCTGTTAATCCTTTCTTTTCCGCCGCGCCTACCATTTGCTTTGCACCTTTATAATGCCACGCTCCTAAGATACACCTTTAACATTCTTTTTCGAATTTCTAAATTATCCGTCTACCCTGCGCTATCCTCTGCTTTATATCCCTACTACTCTTTCCGTCCTGACTTATCTGATTTCATAAATAGCAAGCATCTGCTACTTCTTGTAATTTATATTCGCTCTTTCCATAGTTTTTCTTCCCTTGCATGCCAGTATTTTTGTTTTACTTTTATTTATTTTCATACTAACTGCTTTATCCGTTTACCGTTTTCATTTTCTTTAAAGTTATCTCTGACTCCTCCTTAACTGTATCAATGAAACCAAAAAACAGGAATTACGATAATACTGTATCACAAAAAATTAACTTTGATTTTGATTGGAGGATTTCTTTCTAGAAACAGGCTATTTTTGATACCATTAGCATTATATAGATTACCACAATTCTTTATGACACAATTAATGATATTTTTAAGACAAGAATATTAACAAATACTTACAACAAATGTGTTAAAGCGCAAAAATTTTAATGTATGTTCCCAAAAAACACGAACCAAGGCAGGTGGATCGGGAATTAAACCGGTGTCCTCCCGGATGTTATTAAGCTATGATGTAATCATTAGACCATGTCGCTTGTCTCGGGTGACAAGTGTTCCGTGCTAATGCACTTTCAACCTGAACAAACTGAAAAAACTGTTTAACACAATGCAATTATAATAATTTCCATTCAATCTACACATTGTCCACAACGTTCACGAGTTTTTTACAGATTTTTCTGAGCGATACTTTTGGAGATAATGTGGGTGGATAGAAATTATTACGCGTTCATTCGTAGATGTATCAAAAACTGTTCTCAATTTGAATTGTTTGCGTCAAATAGCCTCCAACAACATCTGTGACAAACAGACACATAATAGGTGATTCCGTAAATATTTCATTTCGCCCATTGCCTATTTGCCACAAAGACAATATCACTTGTTATCTAATCCAGTGTTCATCATTCCATGTTATTCCACGGAACCCTCTTTTGAGATCTTTTTATACAACCCTCCGTTCAGTAGAACGCACAGAGTTTATTTTAGAGAGGATGCGGTTTATTACATATTATATTTTATGAATAAAGTGCGTCATAGTTACTGCCTTTTATCTTTATTATCCCGCGAAACCCTTTTTGAAATACTTTTTATGGAACCCTTTGTTCAGTAGACCACCCTATTACATATTGCATTTTATGAATAAGCTGCCTATGTTATAAAACCTTTGCTCGCGGAACCTCTAAGCGCTTGAGTGGAAACCTAACCTAACCCAACTTAACCTAACCTAAAAATCTGACATTGCCTAATATAATTCCAAAAGCATCCACCTGTCAAAGTGCTGGTCACGCATTGTTAATGCCTGCAATATACTGTGTGAGATTAAGCAAGGAGCGAATGAGACAATTGTAGGGGCTCGGATTTGATCGGGCATTTTAATTTGCTATTTTTTATATATAAAGAGAATGAGCATGAAAAGTTTTCTTTTAATATCTCGTGCCCTACTATTTTATCTTAATCCATAATTTACCACCGACTGCTCACAATAATTAGCCTTAACTGAATATTAATGGATAAAGGTAAGGATAAAAGAACAACGATCATGTACTACAAAGAAGAAATTTCCCTTCCTTTTAAGAGACAATAGAATGCACTTTAGTTGGTACGAAGCGAATTGAAATGAAACGTGTTAAATTTCCAGATAAAATAATCCAATTTAATGGACCGAAATTGCTTTCTATTCCCTTATCAGTGAGCTAGTAAATGCCATTGAAACTCTCCATTGTTCCTTATTATATGTTACTATGTAACTACGTTAATCGGCAACAATTCGTTTTTTAATTAGAATTGAAATAAATATCTAAAATTTTACTTATTTTAAATATTTCTTTACGTCTTATGTACACTAAGTTATAAAAAGCATACACAGATAATTAAATCTCATGACACTTGGTGAAAATATATGTACTGTGAATAGTAACCTAACACCAATTTTTACAAAACTATCGCTATTTAAGAATAAAAATCAGAAGTACAATCTGATAGTCATTTGATCATAAAAACAGCTTTAGATTATTATTGTACCTATGGTTAGTAATCAAATAAGAGAGGCAGATACTGTTTTATGACCGCTGACTATATTGAAAAAATTTTTAATAAAATTTTAAGTAAAAATATTTAAGTACTTAATAAAATATTTAATACTAAGACTGCTTCTACTGTCAAACCCCAGGAATGTTAATTCTGAAGAAATCTCAATTTTCAGAAAACTATGAAAACCTGTGTAATTTAATGAATATGAAATGTAAATTACTGAACAAAACAATGTAAAAAAATACCGTTTTATTATCAGTTAAATAAAAATTGATCAACGTATAAACACAAACACACACAATTAGTGGATTTTTCGTAGTTAATTATATAAGGTAAACAGGCAGTAAAGACAAATAGAAGCTAATTAACAGAATAATATGTAAGAAATCTTTGATTCCATGATATGTTAATTACTTTATGGTATTAATCGAATACAACCGTATGGATTTAATAAATTGCCTGTTGTTAATTGCTACAGCATAAACATTTGCACTATAATTTATTCATAAATATTTAAAAACTGTGAAATAATTTCAATGAAAAATGTAACAAGTGAATGTGACCAAGAAAAGCAATTGAATTTTTTAAAAATTGTAACAGCTTTGCGTTATTGCTTATTGATAAATATAATGATTTCAATGTAACGTAGATAAGGTACATAATGGCATCCAAATAGCGATCCGTGTTTGGTAGTTATGTAATTATGTTTATGTCATTGTCATATATCAAGTAACAATTAAATTAACACAAAACTGTGTATTAACTTTATTAAACAAAACCACAAAAACTTACGAAATCGATTAGGTGCAAGATATAGACATAAAATCATGTTATGAATGGAAAACATTCCATAACCATTTTATTAACCATAAAGTATATTTGTATCGCTGTCGTCGTACGAAAATAAAATTCAAAATTGTAAATATCACTTTCTAATTGGCACTGCTTATAAATTAGTAAATTATCTCAAAAGATATGTAAATAAGGAAGTTCCTAAATAATTGTGGTCATTGTGTAATCGATTACGGAAGTGTAAACTTTTAACAGTTTGAAATCGACAATGTGGTGATGCAAATTCGATTTTTCACTCCTAATGTATAACTGAATTGATTGTGATTGTTTGTGACTGTTGAGGACGTTTTAAAAATGTCATATTACAGGAAATTTTAAATACTTTTCGTTGAAAGAACTTGCAAGCATTCCTATTTTAAGACGGTCTTTACATTTCTCGAATTTGCCCCTCTTAACTCCTGTTTCTTCTTCTAATAATATATTTTCAACTAACTTTTCATATGTCCCAGAAAATGTCTTACTGACTTATTTAGCCTGTTTCTTATTGACACCCACAACGCCCTCTATTCTCCTAGTATTTGTAGTACTTCCTCATTTTTAATATTTTCTATTCCCATTTCAAATTAATCGATTAAGAGCACAAAAATGATTTCATTTCAACCGTTTTCAAAAACAGGAGGTTCTCAATTTGTGTGTATATTGTGCGATTTATTTGCCAATTGTAAGTCGATTTTAATTATTCTGTTTGTATGGGACATGTTATATCTCTAGGTTAGTCTTGTTTAAATTAAAAAAAAATTCTTCTGTAAGGGTGGAAAATTAGAGGAAGCTACCTGAAGAGATTACGCAACCTCGCAATTTCCGTCTGGGGTCCTATTTGAGGTATAGTTTAAGTTTTTGTATATTAGGCAGAAAATGTATTTAAATTATTGTTAAATGCCGCCTAACCCTGCACTATTCCTTCTTTTATATCTCGAGCGTTTTTCAATCCTGAGTTCGTGAGTATGAAAAATCGCCTAAGTATATATGTCCCTACTTCTAGTTTTACGTCTCCTACTTTTATATTAACTCTAGACCTACTTCCACGTCCCTTGCATATACCATATAACTTTTGTTGTATTTTCATTAATTTGCATTCTAAACTCTTCTATCAATACAGCATCTATTTTATTTGAAGTTATCTCTAACTCCTCCTTTTGCTATATCATCTGCAAATAGAAGCATAATCTTTTGTTCCTGATTTTCTATCCCTAAAGCCATAATAAAAATCAAGAATCAACAAGAATAAAATACCTAAAACTGTGGCAAGATAATAAATTGAAAGACTACCTTCCTAATCATTACAGCCACAAGTAATTTTCGAAAAAAACGGACACGTGTTTCGTCCACTTTGATGTGGTCATTACTCATTAGTTAAGCGAGACTTAATTTCCCTAAAAATAATTCGCTTAAACTTTCTCCGACAGACAATCCTTCATCTGAAAGCACGTCATATACATTAGTATATAAATAGTTCTATGTATGCTGATGAGAACTTGACTGGAAATAATTAATGTTTTGACTAAAATATTTGTTATACCTAAAGAATACGCTTTTATTTAGTTATAAACAGCTTCTAAATTCTTTAGACTGTTACTCATTCATTTCATGGCAAAAATTACAGAAAAACCAAGTCACGCAGTAATCCACGATTTTCTACAGGGTGGCCCAAAAAGTATGCTATACGCTCATTGCGGCTAAACTGTAAGTTTAATCAAAGATTTTTTCCTACAAAACGTGTTCCTTATTCTGATACAAGATCGTCTGTCTTATCCAAAACTGATTTCCTATACAGGGTGTTCAAAAATATAAAAAATAAGGCTTCGTTTTTTAAGTGGCAGCCATATTAAATATGACTCCAATAGGAAAAAGTTGTTCAGAATGGTAACATATGGGGATTATACAAAAAATAGCGGTGAAATTCAATGATTTTTGATTCCGTTCAAGTCTATAGACTCGAAAATAAAACATTTGAATGTCGCCGCTATTTTTTTCATAGCACCATATTTTGGCATTCTGAACAACTTTCTCCTATAACCTTTTTCGATTAGAGTCATATTTTACATAGTTGCCACTTAAACGAAATCCTATTTTTGAACACTCTGTACAGAAAATCAGTTTTGGATGAGACAGGCGATTTTGTATTAAAATAAGTAACACGTTTCGTTTGAAAAAATTTTCGATTTTCAGTTTAGCTTCAATGAGCATATTGCGAACTTTTTGGATCATTTGACCCGAAAATAAAACATTTGAATATTGCCGTGATTTTTTGCATAGCCCCATACTTTGGCATTTAGAACAACTTTTTTCGAGTGGAGACATACTTCACATAGTTGTCATTTTAATGAAACCTTATTGTCTCTATTTTTGAACACTCTTTACAGGAAATCAATTTTGGATCAGACATATTAAAACAAAGAACACGTTTTGTTTGAAAAATTTTTCGATTAAAGTTACAGTTTGGCCGTACTTTTTGGGCCACCCTGTGTATTGTCACTTACACGTATAAGAATGGCGCACGGTTAATTATTTTTCATTCAAAAATATCGTGCATCTGACATGATCAAAAAAGTCGCACGTATGTTTGCTTCGACTAAAAGTTACGCGCTACAGTTCATGGTCAGCCACAAAAACGTTTTTATATCGAGCAGTTCTCAATTTGAGAAAGTGCCCAGCGGGCACTTTTTTAACCGAATTGGAAGCCGAAATGAAAACGATTTCGTTGATTCGTAAAAAAAAGCTTCAATAGCAAACAATTTTACAGTGAAAGTAAAATTATTCTAGACTTAGATACACATATAATACAAGTTTATTAAGAAAATAACAAAATTGATTAAGAACTTACCATTGTGACTAATAGGTTACTGTTAAGGTAGTAATCCCACACAAAGAATAAAGTTGTTTGTGGTTGACAATAATCAAGTATCTCATTCGGTACATTTTTGCAGATGACCTTCTAAAAGCGATTGCCCAACAAGACATCATTGGACCAGAATCAACTCATAAAGCAAGAAATTGTGAAATGATGTTCGCTTTTTAAAGTTATACAGCAAAATGCAAACGGAAAACATTAGTAGACAAACGCTTTTATTTTCCGTACAAACTATAAAGAAATATTCTAGCCTCGGCAGGAAAAGCCAGGGTTATTGTTGAAATTCCTACTGGTCAATGACCAAGAAAAACTGCTACACCACACGAATAAACTGGGATTAGTCACCAGTTCCTCTAGATCAACATTTAGTAAATAGTCAATAAATAATTGCCGTCGTTTAGCCAGGTTCGATTTTTGAGTTCATAAAAATATCTCATAGAAAAAGGCGTCTTCAGTTTTTCCTGAATTTTCCAGTTTTTAAGGCAACATTCGCATTTTTTTTTGCCTTGAATTCTAATAACCTTATTTGAACTATTATGAGTATTTAAAAAAACAATTACACAAATCGGCCCATCCGTTCTCAATGATGCAATTGGTAACTGAGCGGCATGAATAAACTAGAGGTTTGACCATTGCTTAGCATTCGGAAGGACGTCAGTTCGATTCCGGGTCCGTCTACTTTGCTTCAAGTTTTTCTGTGGTTTCCTTGGATTACTTAGGCAAATGCTGGGGCAGTAATATTCCACATATAATCTTTCACTCTCTTCTGTCTTCATTTCGTCCGTCTCATCTTTCTCACCCGAACCACCACCCACTCATTCCCACGATTCCTGAAAGGAGGCTGAAGAAGATCTTCCGCCCTACTTGCGGGACTGCTCAACCACCAGCATTATTGACTGGTGGGAATGCAACACTCGAAAGTTTTTTCTTTGCGATTGGCAATAATGAAGATCATCAATATATTTCGAGTAGTCCCTGTGTACGAACATGCTTATGAAAACTATAGTAGAGCATCTGATATCACATAATCATCATCATCATAACGTCGTCAACCCTATAAGTGGTTGTACACGCACCTCCACTCTTTCCTATCTCGAGCTAATCTTTGCTTTTCCCTAAAACCGTACATAGTTTCAGAAATACAAATTTTAAGTACCAAAAGCGGGATATCATCAGTGACCCACGGGAAAATCTCCAATCAGATGTTATAAAGTATCACCAGCGATCTATGGCTAATTCGCCTCAGCGCGGCGTTAACGTAATAAACAACAAATACTAAAAATAGTTTATAATAAGAGCAGTATAAGTTGAAGAACTGATCAAAATCAGCAACTTGTGAGTCTAATAAACAAGAATAGCGATTCCAATCTCATCAACGCTCCATAGGCAGCCTCGATAAATCAGATAAATATTTTGTTATGGAAGTACATCACCTTCTAATAGATGTATCTGCAGTTTACATATACGTGGTGGATACCTAACATAACCCTCAGACAGTAATATACATATAGTCCACCAAACTGCCGTGACGTGCTGATGAGCTCTATGCATGATAGTTTCAATAAATTACTGAGACCGAGGGCCTATATTATTCTTATTAGGCCATTATACATATAACATAAAAAGGTTGGAAGCAGGTAATTAAAAAAAAAATTGAAAAAATTCCGTTCAATATATACGTATACTAGAAAATTGATCATTAACAGTCATCAAGCTAGAAAAAGTAATTTCTCGTTACGATTAACATTTTTTACTATAATACATTTTTAGGGGTTTCCAGTGCCGGAACCCACCCCCCCGTGCACTTGACCAACGGTTGCTTTACTGTATCATGGAGTTACCATTGTTTACTGCAAAATGAGCTCAACGAATTAGGTTACCGCAAAACAAATTAGATATTATACATACGTAATTACCCATAATACACAATTCCAGTTTATACAAGTGTAGTGACCTACGAGTGTAATAACTGTTTTCAATACGCAATCCGATAAAAACTTAATAACTGTACTATTTCTGCTATTGACTCATCCATATTATTGTTCAAAAATGTCTTGGGTACGACATTCTTTCACTTTTCTATTTTGTAACGAGTTAATTAACCTCTAGTGGAAGCAGTAACAGCAAGCTGTCACCATTCTGTTGCTTGCAGCAATAAACATTTTTCGTTCCAAATATGGAAATTCGGACAATGCATTACACTTTAATTGTATATTAAAATCTCAGTCAAAGGTATAATCCGATCAGAAAAATATAATAAGTGAAAAATATCATCCTTATTTCTTCTCTTCTTGCCTTAAAATAGTTTTCTTAACTTGTCAATGTATTGCGGTAATATTACTTTACTTTTTGAAAACCTTAGGTACGGCTTAAAGAGCAACTAATTATGGTAATGTTTTGGGGGTTTTTAGTTGGTCTACACTACAAGTTTATAGACATGAATTATTGATGCCGTCTCTCACTAACGAAAATATATTTTCAGATTTAAACCAGTACCTATTTACCTATACCAATTTCCACATGTCTTTGATCTTTATTGACCTGATATAAAATGGAACTGTCGTATGACATAGGTATACATGTAAGTTTAAGCTAGCTAAAACTTGAGCGCGACCAAGCTCGAGTCGCAAGCGCGTAACACCCGTGAGTCCGTGAGTCGAATCTGCTAAACACAGAGAAAACACATGAATGGTGTGTCCGATTCACGGCGTGTGACCGCTACCGATTACAATTGAATCAAGTGTGTAAATCTATCCAAAAATTGCAAATTCATAAAGCTGTACTTGTTGTTGATTCAGGTAACTAACTAACTAACTATAAGTATGTAATTTTGTATAACTTTGTAAACAGTGTAAATATAAATTACAGTATTTACGAGCATCAACCACAACTAATTATTTAATCACCTTAAAAAGATTTATAAGGAAAAAATATTATCCCTATATACATATATGCACTTTTGAAGTCAGTTGATCGTTCCCGTCCATTTTATCCGTCAATCAATATATTATTAAAATTTAAATTTGTATTGATGTAAATCAAACATCAATAATCGTCAAAAGGCATACTTACGTAGAAAAACTCCAAGCTCAAAATTTAAGAAACTAAAGATTTGATGTCCAGCACTATAATGAACAACTTAACTCGTGTTAAGTAGGTTTAACCTTAGACTTACATTCGTAGTTCACCTTTACACTATCTTTCACGGCATCACTGTTCATAAAACTCTCTAATGAAATTTTAAATAGGATTGACTGACTACATTACGGAAATCAATTAAAATACTAGAATAAAATTAAAATAAACCTTTCCATATGATCGATAATAATAAAGACCTTTTCCCCTTCTTCTCAATAGAGAGGAAGAGATAATTCAAAAAAACATTAAAGTCAGTTTTGATAACAAATAGATATCCAGATACAGAGACAGACAACAATTAAAAACAACTGTTTGTGCTCACATGTCAAGCAAATAAACTATTTGGCTCTAGTATTTGTTTATTTTAAACGACAGACGTATCAATTTTATTTATATTTTAGGTATAATGTTATATATAAATGTAAACAATATTTTTGCGATAATATGCTATGATACTTTCATTGATATTTTGTACTATAAAGGGAAACAAGAAAATTCACTCTAATGTCCATTGTTGCAAAAATTAATAGAGGGGGTGTCCCTGGGTAATGTTCTATCAAGTTTACAATTGAAAAAAAAAACTACCCACGGAGTTGAAAAGTAAACCACTGACACCCCCTGTACTCATTTATACAATAATCTTACGATTATTGGTTCAAGACAAAGGACAACTTTGCATTAGAGTAGTTCTTTTTCCTTGGTCAGACCAATAAACGAAACAATATGGTATAGGGTGTTTCTGAAATAATTAGCAAGCTTGCAAGAGATGATAGGGCATTATAAAACAATAATTTAAATGCTTAGTGGTCTGAAAGTCCGCCGTTTTCGAGGAAAACGTATTTGAAAGTACAGTCTAGGGCCAGTCCGATCCTGGTAGGGTCACGAAGGGAATACGACATTGTAACACCGCATTCCATAAGCTCCAACATTCGTGTTGTACCAATATTTCTTTAGTAATTTGTGTTTTTAATACCACGCCGGGATGTACTTTAAACAGTACTGCATACTACCAGCGATGAATAATGTAGTTATTTAATTAATTGTTACCGCAATAGGCGTCTAGAGATTCTTACGTGTAGTAACGTAGTAGTAAGCTATTGATATTTACTTGTAAAAGTCTTTTCACAACCGCCACTGTTTACATTTTTCATCGATGCAGTTGCTTAGTTGTTACCGCAATTTCTCTATACGTTACGAACTCACGCCCAGGGCCGGCTTGGAATTGTAACTTCCACTGCATCCCTATTGCATCTAGATAACTCACTCCAAAGTTTGCCACTTATTTCAGAAACACCTTGTGTAGATAATGTTTCAATTAGAACCACGACGGTAATTACAAAAGTAACGCATAATAAACTAACCGTACGTAAGTGCAATATTGCGGTTTCAGCAATAGGTTATTATTGAGGTAACAATTATTATGGCTTGTTACACAGCCTGATCCGCATTGTTAGAGCAGTAATTCCACTTAGTATGATTAAGTCACAATGTTGTACTATCATTATTCTAAAATTTTAACCACCTTAGCTTGTAGATGTATACCTAATTTCTTAAAAATATGGATACGCTTTTACAAAAATATGTAATGGGATCTAACAACATCCATTAAAAATTTTGCTGTGCGTAAATGTTAATAATCTTTATTTTTACATAACAAATTATTTAACAGTATTTTATGTTTTAACAAGATTTTATAGAGATAACCAAAATCAAGCAACTTTTCAAAAGGGGTTTCATTTATTCTACAAATTCTATATTTTGAAAAGCTGAGATATAATTTCGATGAGACGGTGCTCTTAATTAATTTGAATATATATTTAAATGTTACATGCAACAATTCAAAATACTTTTACAAAATTAACAACTTACGTATAAATATTGCCTACAATCTATTCAACAAATAACAGAAAGTAAAGCAAATGCATATAACCTTACATAATTTTGTATTTATGTAGAAAAAGTAGCTACAGTCTTTTGTGCTACATACGTACGTATGCCATAATTATTGATATCTCAACAAAGTTGATAAGGGATTATGGCCGTAAAATAGTTCAGCACACTTATTTCAGGTCTACGACCTATGATAAGGTAATAATAAATATCCTAGCGATATTCCTAACACATCCTATTATTTTTATTTAAAGTCATTTTAAAAGGTAATTAACGATAACAGCAATAAAATTTACTGTAACCTCTGAAGACAACACCAATTTGTATTGAACTATTTTTTCTGATTTATTTTTGTAGATATGAGACAGGTTAAAGCGAAGTATTACAAACTTCGACGGTACTTATCATCAGCGCATATTTTTGTATCAAAATAAGTCTTTGTATATGTTTGGTACATTAATATTTTATACTTAAAATTTTTTCCAGAATGGCAATCAAAAACTTTTGTGTAACGTTTCAGTTTATTTAACCATCATCAGATTAAAATTTAATTTAAAGTCAAAGGTATAANTATTAGTGATATGTAATATACTGAATCAAATAATGTACCTTTTGTGTCTTGTATTCTAAAAAAAAAAGATTAAGTTTAAATTTAACGTTTAGGATATCCAAGTGAAGCTGATATTTTACGCAGGAGTGGCAAAAAAATGCATCTATAAGTTCAATAATTAATTTTTATATTAAAACTATATATGTGTAGGTGTGTTTTGGCAAATCAAGTTTTAAATACCCAAATAATAAAGCAGTCCGCTGTTTCAAGAATTGTCATCTAGAAAGCAGGGCCAGACGATCCAAAAATATTATCCATCATGTTTCTCTAATTTAACAAGTTTATCAACTTATTTAATTGCCGTCGCCTTTTTCTAAACATTTATCTTCTAGCTGCCGATACGCTAATTACCTTTAGATATGACACATTCGCTTGGGGGTAACTAGGTTCAAAGACTATTTATGATACTACAACGAAAACATAACAACTTATTGTTATCTAGTTGTTTGTAGATGCACTATACCATGGAGAAGTGCCTACAACAAAACAGGTGGTCAACCTTGCTGTCCATTTAAAAAAGTATTCGTTTAATGTAGGTTTTAAGGTGTAACAAAATTTGTAGAGAACTGTTATAGGTAGCAGTTATCATTATCAGGTGTTTAGCTCGAAGAGCAGCTTGTTACGTCTTTACTAATTCTACCTAAAAATAAAACAAAAATTCCGATATGCAATGAAAGAAAAAGTAGGGAAAGAGTCAATATAAAGGGAGAAGATGCAAAATAAGAAGCTTTAGCTGATTTTCAGTATCTAGGAAGTCATCAGATAACGCAAGATGGAAGGAGCAGTAGAGGTATAAAACAGAGAATAGCGCAAGGTCTAATCGGCTTTAACAAAAAAAAGTGCCTTAATTTATAAATTCGACAAAAATTTTTCATGGTGCAAGTCTGGAGCACAAGGTCAGAAATGACGAGATATTAGAAGGAGTAGAAGAATAGAGGGCGCTATGGAAGTTAATATGAAATAGACGGGGTAGGCTGACAGGACACCTTCTGAGGAAAAAGGAGTAGTTATACACATAATTGAAGCAGAAACAGGAAATAAGAGAAGGAGAAGTAGACCTAGATTAGGTTACCGTTCACAAACATTTAAGGATTTGGGATGTTTTAGTTTTAGGGATAGGAAAAAGTGGGGGTGCGTGTCCAACCAGTTTTAGGACTGACTACCTTATACGATGATGATGAATCTGCTTCTGCTTCTAATATATCTAACTACCCCTTCATACTTGAGAAAGGTGTGTCGCCTTCTTAATTCTTATTGGCTTCCGTCCACGGTATTTTCAACATTTTCGCATAAAGTTACAAATGAAACCCTTTTTACTTATTCCTTTTAAAGTCGTCCTTCAAACATGTACTTTTAATTTTTTTTTTTTTTCGAATTTACAAATTAACCCACAGCGAGCACAAAAGTGATTTGTTTCTGCTCTAAACCGATCTGACTTTACCCTATTCTTCGTATTATGTCTCCAACGGTTTTTCCAACCTGAGTTATCTGACACTCTAAATGTTGAAAATTGGCAATTACTAGTTTTTCATATCTAATTTTTGTATAAGCTCTAGCTTTACCTTTCCATACTAATATCTTCGTTTTGTACCGCTTCCGTTTTATTCAAGATTATCGCTAACTACTTGTTGGTAGATGCTAATACTGCTATATCATCTACAAATCTAAACAGGCTAATCTTTAATCCTTGTACGTCTGTCCCTATATAGCAATCACACCAATAACCACAAAACAATTTTCTACAAGGTCATTTTCGACTGGCGAGTTGGGATAAAATTTGGATCATTGATACAGATTTTTAGTAAGTAAGGTAAGTAGTGAACAAAATCACACGACTAGTTGAGAAAGTGATCAATACATTAAAATGTCTACTACTGTCTATGCCAAAGAAACCAGTTGTGAATCAAATACGTCCGTCTCTAGTTCAATGTTCAGAAACAATCGTGTTTATTGTTGAAACATTTTAAGAAAAGCAATAAAACGTACGCATTGCTTCATTTCGGTTTCGATTCATATAAAATTTCACTCGCCATCATATAATTCTAATTTGCGTCTGTTACAAGCTGAATTTGCTTTCTAATTTTCTAAGTTCGAATGTCGTAATTCTATGCGTTTTATTCAATCTCAATTATAACAACTTACGTAACATGAATTACTTTCATTCACATATTAATTTAATTATTTCTATCTACATATATGAACCGTGTATAATTGTATGTGACAGAAATTTGACAATGAAGTGAGCGTAGGATGTATTCATAAGTCGCTGTAAAGGACGCAGTTTCGAGGATAAGCTATGGTACATATAGCCAAAATTTTACAAGGTCCAGAAATATTTTTAGAACAATAAAAATATTTTTGTTTCGGAATGTGAAAAATTCCAAGTATCTAATATATCTACTTAGTTCAATAATAGTATTTGACCATGATCTGATTGATGACAAGGTAATTACTATTAAGCCCCTGTTACACAGTGCGTGGATTGCCAATTGTCTCTCCGTATAGAGTTTCAGCGTGGTCTGAGCGAACAAGTGTGTCCTAGCGGTTTCATGACAGTAGCGAACGCGTGGAATGCCGATTCACGCTCCACGCGTCGTGTACAATGATCGTTTCAGGGCTCGTGGATTGCCAATACAAGCTCAGTGTAAGGGGATCGGGACTCCATTTCACGGTGATAGCGGACGCGTGGAACACCGATCGACGCTCCGTGTAACGGTTTCAGCATGGTCTGGAGCGAACAAGTGCGTCCTAGCGGTATCTTTGACTTCTTTTCACGGCGGTGGCGGATGCGTGAAATGTCGATCCACGCTCCACACGTCGTGTACTACGATCTTTATAGGGTTCGTGGATTTCCGATATGTGCTCCGTATCGGCGCGGCCTGGATCGAGAAAATGTGTCATAGGCACGTTGTTTGGCTACTTCTCACGGCGATAGCGGACGCGTGGGATATCGATCGACGCTCCGTGAAACAGTTTCGAAGCGGTGTGAAGCAAGTAAGTGCGTTCTTATTGCGGTGGCGGACGCGTGGAATGCCGATCCACGCTCCACGCGTGGTGTACCATGATCTTTATAAGGTTCGTGGATTAGCGATACACGCTCAGTGTAACGGCATCGGGGCGGCCTGGAGCGAGAAACTGTATCCTAGGCACGTTGTTTGGCTACTTTTCACGGCGATACCGGACGCGTGGAACACCGATCAACACTCCGTGTAACGGTTTCGGCTCGGTCTAAAGCGAACAAGTGTATGCTAGCGGTTTCGTCAACTTCTTTTCATGGCGGTGGCGGACGCGTGGAATGCCGATCCGCGCTCCACGCGTCGTGTACAATGATCTTGTATGTATTACAAAACATTATTATTAAGTATATTATATTTTATTTTCACTTTCTACATGTATAACATAAATTTACAGTAACTTTTGTAGTTACGCATACTGAATGAGGTATTGGGCCATTTATAAATATATTCGGGCCAGATTTGATAACCATAGGCGCGTTTCTTTTGAACAATGCTCGAAGAAAACCACGTCAAGACTTTCCTTCACGCTCCAGTCCGCGCTGACCCCGATACATTGAGCGTGGATTTGCAATCTCCACGCAAAGTAGTGGGTTGAGTGTAGGCAGTACTAGCCGCGTTTGGATTACCATTCCACGCGCCGTGTAGCATGGCCTTTAAGAATTATATGATAGCGAGAGCTTTCCGGAACTAATCAGAAAAATTTCGATGAATCGAATAATGGTTGGCGATATAAATAGCGCATAAACGAGAAGTCCAAAAGGTGATATAAATTCATGTTATAAAAGCGCTTTCACACGACGCCGATGTTAAAAGCGTTAAGTGTATTGCGAGCATAAATGGTTACGATATAACGATGCACCCAAAACACACATGCTTTTAAATGAGCCGCTTTTACACGACGGTGATACCACAAAATTATTGCAAGCAGTATGTTCTATAGATATCGCACAATTTTTATCGTTGCGTTTGCAGAAGTCAATGGAAGTTTATGCCTGTGTTCATACAAGCGACCACAAATCGGTGCAATTCGTTCAGTTACTGCTGAGCAGTGTTGTGAAATATCTAATAAAAGGGTTCTAATATTGGTTCACGGTTAGGAATATTGAACATTCTGAACACCGACAATTTTATTTTAGATTTATCTGCTAGTATTAATGAGTAACGCGATATCGCTTTGTGTGAACACTACTTACTATTATCGCCCGCTATATTATGTATGTAAATGGAAGCGGTACTGACAGATCAGTACTGTATGAAAATAAATACAAGTAAAAGTAAAATATTGGTATGTAAGGGAAGAAAAAGTAGGAAAAGAGCGAATATACAGATAGGAGACGATGATGAGGATAAAGCGGGTAGAAAAGGTTAGAAATGAAGAGGTATTAGAAAGAGTAGGAGAACAGAGGACTCTATGGAAGTCTATAAAAAATAGGCGAGATAGGTTGGTAGGACACCTTCTCAGGCATGAAGGTCTAGTCAGAGACATATTAGAGGCAGAAACAGGAGTTAGTAGGGGTAGAGGTAGACCTAGATTAGATTACTGTTCGCAAATAGTTAAGGATGTGGGCTGTTCTAGTTTTAGGGAAATGCGAAGTTTAGCTCATGATAGGAAAAAATGAAGGTACGTGTCCAACCAGTCTTAGGACTGACGACCCTATGATAATGATTATATATATCTATTGACAGACATCGTCAAAATAAGATTAAATCAAACTGCAATGATGACGAAATTTTAATACGCGGCTTAAGCATACATAAAACTTTTTCTTTCGTAAAATGACATACTTTTTATATTCTGCAAATTATTGAAACAACAAAATTGCAAAATAGTCCTTATGTTCTGCACCAGGCCGTTGTCGTATAAATGTTTCTTGACGTGGGTCGTCATTAGTTAACTCTTCCAAGGTAATAATCAAAATCGCCATGAACGTTGAAAATATCGAGGCTATCGCCTAATAAGAAGTTAAGAAATCACAAAATAGCTTTAATTAATTTTACGCCCTAATAATATTTTCTTACACAAAAGTTTCGATAGAATGACCTACAGAGAAATAGAGGCAAAATAAAACGATAACATAAATTTAAAGATTTAAAAACGTAGCATGCAACGCCCTTCAAAAGATTTAAACTGATTTATTCAACATATATTCATTATTTAAATTAAAAGATGTTCGTCCAAGTTTTCTTATTTCACACCGTATTTTTCAAATTATTATGTCATTAGGATGATTGTACGAGGTATGATCAAAAAATAAAGAAAATGTTGAAACATCTGTTTAGGTATGGTCTTCAGCTCTGCGATGTGGGCTTTATCTCATCTATTATTGAAAAACGTTATCCTTTGAGAGTCATTATCCGATGCTGTCCTGATTAGGATCTACAGGCCGCCGTCGGTTGGAGTTGCTTTCTAACTTTCCGCTAACACGAGTGACCAGCTTCTTCAGAAGTCGATGCCGATTGTGCATCGAGCGGCATGACCTACAGGTTTATTGCTTAGCATTCTTAGCCGTCTGCCTTGATCCAAGTTCTTCTGTGGTTTCCCTGGATCACTTAGACAAATGCTGGGGCAGTAATATTCCACAGATAATCTTTCCTGTTGTGTCATTTCGTCCGTCTCATCTGTCTCACCCGAATCACCACCCACATATTCCCAAGATTCCTGAAAAGAGGCTGGAGAGGGCCTTCCGCTCTACCTTTCGGCGTAGTCCGGAAAGACTGCTAGCCCATCAGCATTAGTGACTGGTGGGAACGAAACATCCAAATGTTTTTTTGCTGAATGAGGACTGAAGTTTTTGATCACACCTCGTATTTAATGAAATATCCCTATGTTCGGATCTCAATTCGAATTCGCCAATAGTATATATATAAATAAACAAGAAAAACCCGAATCTACGATTTTCCGTTCTATTTAAATCAAGTAAAGCTGCTTTAGTATGGTTATTGCATAAATCAACCATTGAAACATCATTCGACAACTTCTGCTAATAAACTGCTAACGCAATAATGAGTGTTATAAAATTGGAATCGCTCGTGGTCGTTAATGATAGTCAACGGACTATCGACGTTATCTTGCTTTTATTATATAAGAAGAAACACTAAAGAACAAGACACAATCATTAAGCAACTGAAAATAGGAGCAGTTGTAACTATTCCACGATAAAAGTTTTACGGTTCATTTAGTTTAATCACTTTTTCCGTCGATTCGTCCATTACAAAAATAGATTTCGATCACATTTGTCCACTCTGTCATTAGCCGTTCCAAAATTACTTTTGCTATATTGTATTTTGTTGATAAGATATTGCACACGTATTTCAGAGCTTTCATTTTTATGTTTCAAGAAAACACAAACATATTATCAGTTGTTACAAGGATTATCAAAACGGGAGGTTATAATGGCATATTTGTAAGTATTTTATTCTAAATTGTCAACCCTAGGATAAATTTTACGACTATTTTAGCAGCACATCATATTAATTTTATCAAAAGCTCTACTCATTGTATGCAGGTATATATGTATATACTTTGTTTACTTTCTGTAGCGATGTGACCTTCAGTTTAATCAGTGCAAAGTAGAAAAGAACAGCACTAGGTCAGAAAAGGAAGGAGACAACTCTCGGCCAAACTCTTAACCGGTGAGAAGTGTATAATCCGTACAGTACTGCACGGAAAAATTGACCATTTTATCCATTACAATTGCATTTCTCAAATGTGCTGTTAGCGGTACCATTTTACTAGTGAAAATATCAACGAGATGTTTATTTATATTTGAAGATATATTAAAAGCTTTAACACTTGTTTTCGACTTGCACTATTATTTGGGAGGTGCTGTATGGAAAAGTATGTTTAATGAACAAGAGTCGAGACTATAATGAGCTTTTTTCTCCCTACCAACGATTTTGCCAGCGCGCTTCGAAGACATTGGAAGGAACACATCCCTAGAGAAAGTAAATGAAATATACCATTGTACCTAAACTTCGCATTTCCTTAAAACTAGAACAACCCACATCCTTGACTATTTGCAAACAGTAATCTAATCTAGGCCTAGACAAAGAGTGTCATCATCACTATCATAAGGTCGTCAGTCTTAAGACTGGTTGGACACGTACCTCCACTCTTTCCTATGCTGAGCTAATCTTCGCATTCCCTTTCCATAACTATTTGCGAACTGTAATCAACCTCTACCCCTCCTAACTCCTGTTTCTGCCTCTAATATGTCTCTGACTAGATCTCCATGCCTGAGATCTCTATCCTAACCTATCTCGCCTTTTTTTATTGACTTCCATAGAGTCCTCTGTTCTCCTATTCTTTCTAATACCTCTTCATTTCTAACCTTTTCTATCCACGGTATCCTCATTATTCGCCTATAACACCACATTTCGAACGTTTCTAACGTTTTCTTTTTCTTTTCCTTTTCAAAGACTGTATCGATGTAAAATTTCCAAGTACTGAGAACGGATTCATAAAAAAAAAATTAATTCAATTAATATTTTACAAAATGAGAGCTTATAGTTTTCAAATTGCCAGTAGACGGTTTTCAGTTTTTTTTTGTAAGTATAAAAAAGTAATGAGATGTTACGTCAACGCATTCGGAGAAAAATCACTAGGATGAAAGATTTGGTTTTTGCAATGTGGCTTCAAAACTTTACAAATAAAATATTATAGATATTTTTGGAATTGAAACAATTTCAACTTACTACACTAGTGAGATAGCTACTAAAAATATTCTTAGAATAAATATTAACAACCTATTTACCTCAGAAGTAATTGTGATCACCTTCATCGATTCAGAAAGATATAGTGAGTTGTAGCTGATGCGTTTCCCGTCTTTTGAGAATAAAAATACCATTGAAACAATGACTTTTATTACACAAATATGCAAAACCGTATTTTCCACTTCAAAGAAAACAAACGTTCGTCCTTTTCGCACGGCCAGAACCAAGGAGCAACGTCTGACCCCAATGTTTGAGGCCAAGGTTATCGCACTCATCGTCTATGAAAACCACCGTTGTTTTTGCGATATTTTACGTAATATTGAATATTTCGTTCAAAAAAAGTAGTTTCAGGTTGTGTAATCAAAAATTTTTTCATTGAATTAAATAGCGATAAAATAAATTACATTTGAACAAATAAAAACATAAACGCTTGTTATTACGACAAAAGAGCATTTTAACCAGCGTTTCTTAAATTGTTAAATATAAAAACGTAAAACAAAAATACTGGTATGCAAGGGAAGAAAAAGTAGGGAAAGAACTAATATAAAGTTAGGAGACGAAAAATTAGAAGACGTGGCTGATATTAGGTACCAGATAAGTCAGGATGGAAGGAGTAGTAGGGAAATAAAGTAGAGGACAGCACAGGGTCGAGCCGTCTTCAATAAAAAGAAGTAACTTCTATGCTCGCGAACGATTAATTCATAAATTCGGAAAAAATTATTAAAGGTGTATGTATGGAGCGCGGTGCTGTACGAGTGCGAAACACGGACGGTGACCGCTGCGGAAAAGAAAAGGTTAGAAGCGTTCATAATGTGGTATTACAGGCGAATATTGAGGATACCGTGGAAAAAGAAGGTTAGAAATGAAGAGGCATTAGAAAGAATAGAAGAACAGAGGACTCTATGGAAGTCAATAAGAAATAGGCGAGATAGGTTGGTAAGACACCTTCTCAGGCATGAAGGTCTAGTCAGAGACATACTAGAGTCAGAAACGGGAGTTGGGAGGGGTAGAGGTAGGCCTAGATTAGATTACTGTTCACAAATAGTTAGGGATATGGGGTGTTCTAGTTTTAGCAAAATGCGAAAATTAGCTCAGAATAGGAAAGAGTGGATGTGCGTGTCCAACCAGTCTTAGGACTGACGACTTTATGATGATGATGATTTTACCTGCTGCGAATTTTATTTTAATCACTCATCTAAAATTTAACCCACCTATATACTTAAATAATTCAATTCAATTTTTTATTGCCCGCTAAAAGTAGAATTCAAAATTTTGTTCAATAAAACCTAATTATTTTCTCCCATTTTTAATATTCCATCCAAAAAATACTTTGTGTGTTATACTTGAATGCTTTTAATTATCAAACCAAATTGAAGAATGTTTGAGCATAAATTAAAAACACTAAACATACGTACTTTAAACAATAGGTACTAAAAAGAATTTGTTACATCAATTTCGATTAATACGTATTGCAGTGAAATTGTTAATTATGTTACATAATAGTCTAAAATGTTTGGTATTGTTTGTAACGATTACTTAAAAGTTAAAACATAATACAAAATGTAGCAGCTGCTATAGTTACCTGTTTAATTAATTGGTTTGCTTTAAAGCAAGTATGTAGATGATTATCTTATGCAAATTAAGCTATAGTTTAGCCTTGCTGCTCGAACCTAAAACGATTAATAGATAGTGTTTTTGTAGCATTCCAATTTAAAAAGCTACACTACGATCCTTGTCCGTTTCTTTAATATTCTTCGGTACTATTTATTTTTTTACAGCTTAAATAGTATAAGTACTAATAATTAGAATGCCGAAAGTTATATTTTATTCATAATAGAAGACAGTTTAAGAAGGTAGTCATAGATGAGAAGTCGGTGACATTGGAAGTACTATCGGAATTGTAAAATTTTTATCAAAATTAATAATTGACAATTATACGAACAAAATGGTCTTGGTACGCGTTAATTTACTAAGCCGAAAGTATATTAAAATATTTTTTTTTTATAATATTACCATCATCGCTTACCAATATTTTTTAACCGAAAGGCCATGGGATACCTACTTGAAGAATGTGAAAAAGGATAAAATTTCACCATTATCGGGTAGACATGAAGAAGAAAATGAAGAATCAAAAAATGATAGCCATTATATTTGTGATGATAATGATTCTAATGACTATTAATAAAAATTATTTGCTTGTACATATACAATTGTTTAAAAAATATTAATTACTTTTAAAATTTAAATAAAATAAAAGAAGTATTTTACTTTATTCCTTTTATCATATTTATGCTCATGCATATTTACTCTAAAATAAAATTATAGAATTGATATGCCAGATACTTTCGGCAGTTTGTAGACATGCATACCAAGATAT
>NW_020442462.1:556153-565271 GCF_000699045.2 Agrilus planipennis | reverse complement strand
TGGCGGTAAGAGATTTGCGGACAATGAAGAAGTAATCGAAGCTGTAAATGGTTATTTTGAGGAGCTTGACGAATCAGTCTATAGAGATGGCATTAATAGACTGGAACACCGCTATGAGAAATGTATCAGCCTTGGAGGAGATTATGTTGAGAAATAAAAAAAAAAAATTTTTAAAAACCTTGTTTTTCTTGGTCAGGCCGGAAACTTATCAATCCACCCTCGTATTTTACAGAAACACCAAGTTCGAGAATTTATTAACACAGCAAAGGTCAATCCGTACAATACGTTTCAGAATTAGGTATTATCATGAATATTAAATTGTTTCGATAACCGATTTGGTTTTCCTCAAATGCACCTACAGTTACTATTGCGACAAAAGCAAATACGTCGTAATTGAAAAAGAACTGCAAAAGGAAACTCCTTACCACAAGGAAAAACAACCTGCATGCAAAATATTAAATTAATTTTAATGGAGTGCGATTAGAATCACGGAGCCGAATTGATAATTTATCAGAATTAATTATACAGTTTTCCAATCATAAATGGAGATTTTTATATGGCAATACCATTAAATTACTCTCAAACTACCGTCTATTAATGATTATAAATTTCATATTAGAGGTAACATGTTCCTGGATCATTACA
This sequence comes from Agrilus planipennis, assembly GCF_000699045.2. Classification (NCBI taxonomy): domain Eukaryota; kingdom Metazoa; phylum Arthropoda; class Insecta; order Coleoptera; family Buprestidae; genus Agrilus; species Agrilus planipennis. The sequence continues at coordinate 564,626 of NW_020442462.1, read as the reverse complement.
TAACCTTGGTGGCTGATGATTAGAATTACGTCATGTATTGATGAACCTCCACAAGATAACTTTTTATTAATTTCCTCATTTAAGAAGCAAATTCTACAACAATAAATTATTCTAAATCTATTAAAGTTTACCTTCGTTGCCGATATCACTATTGTGGTGTAACTGCTACCAAAATATAAGCATTTAAGAATAAATTTAACATTTAAGTTCTAACATGAAGTAACGGGTCGTCATTAGTATTCGAGTAGATTTGGTTGTGATTGCATTTTAAGTTAAAGACATTTCACGTATTTTGTACAATTAGCATCTCAATAGTATCAATCCGTCATCATCTTCTACAATACCAGTTGCATTACCACATTACGTTACATTTGTCTATGTTTCTAATTTTCTAATAAACGCAGAATTATAGCTAATACCTAATTTCTGCCTTCATGAACGGATAATTCTCAAATTCAAGCAATATTATAAAGTGTACCTACTAATGGGCAAGTATGCAAGTATGCACATGCAAATAAATAGCTTGGTGATTTTTTTTATATTCTCCAACAGAATTTTGTGGACACACACAACCTCAGATTTACAACAGTACTAAGTAATTAACATCGTTGCGACATCTTTGGTCGCAAATACTAAAGTTATAAAGTGCTCGGGGTACTGTAAGCTTCAACTTATATTATCTACCTATAGTATAGTAGTGGTAAATGTACAGATTTAATAAAAATATAAATTAATAATGAATTATTTCAACTGATACTTTGTTTAAGACAATTAGGAAAAATATTGTCTGTATAATGATACTGAATTTATATGGTTTAACTGCGTAGTTTTTACTGAAAAGTAATGTAAAAAATTACTTGTGTGAAACGTAGACAATGGGGTGGTATTAAAAATGGATGAAGAAAATAGCTTGGACAGAAGTTATGTGAAATGAGAACGTATGCATTGAAATAAGTAGAAGAACAGAGGGCGCTATGGAAGTCAATGAGGAAAAGGAATGATAAGACGGAGGAGAACTTTTAAGACATACTAGCAGTAGAAACAAAGAGGCAGAGGAAGATCTGGATTGGATTACTGTTCGCAAATGGTTAAGAAACTTAGAAGTTTATACTAAAGATGCACTGGTTATTAATAAATTGTATCTTCGTTCGGGCAGGCTTTTCATTAAATGCTGGACCCGTCGAGTACCGGGCCCATCCCTAGTTTATATCTTTGCTCAGCACTCGGGTGGACGCCGATTTGAACCTGGATCAAGGTTTTCTGTGGTTTTCTTGGTTCACTTAGGCAAATACGAAGTCAGTAATGTTCCACAGATAATCTTTCACACTCTTCTATGTTCGTTTCGTCTGTTTTATCTTTCTCACCCTAACCACCATCCACTCATTCCCACGATTCCTTAAAGAGGCTGAACAGGACCTTCCGCCCTCTCCTCCGGCGTAGTCCGGAGGGACTGACTCCGCGCCCACCAGCATTAGTAGCTGACGAAAATAAGGTACCCAAATGGTTCCTTTTTTTTACTTTCCAGGAAATGCAAAATTAAGCTCAGGATAGAAAATAGTTTCCTACCAGTCTTCGGACTCACGACCTTATGATAAAGATGAATACATCTACATATTACACATATCGCTTAAATTCTTGACGATAGGCTGCAACATAACCAGCAGATTTTCTTGTAAATGCATGATTGCATTCTTTAAGTAGGTACAGCGAAAATGCATACAAATAAGAATTTTTCTGCATCTCAGCATTTCCCGATGTAAGCCAATAAATTTACCGTGAAATTCGTGTGAACTGATTTGCCGTGAATTTATGTCAATAAAATACGTAACAACCACAGGTAACATTTATAAGGAAGTAATGGGTAAATTTGAAGACAATACGAAATGTTAATCGCCAGCTGTGGGAAACAAATTCCATTTTTTATTTCATGATAAAGCACTACGCATTCTTCATTTCTTCACCTGTTTTCAAGATGTTACTGTGAGTTTCATTACGTAATTACTGTATACAATATTAACTCACAATGGGTATATTACAGGCTCGCTGATGTAAACATTCGTTTTCTTTGGGCAACTATTTAACATATACAAAAAGAATGTACTTCAATTGTACATTGATAGCTGTTTCGCGTGAACACTTTCGACTTATGAAATCCTACAAATGGCGCGGTAAACCTATCTGTAGTACAATGCTAAATTTGGTGGATTCAATATAATCAACAAGGTCCATTTAAATAGATGGATATCTACTTGTTGAACTGCTTACTATCTACTTCTGACTTCTCGATAAATTGCTGGGCAAGAACTATTTTCAATGTTAAGTGCATTATTTTCTTTAACAAATAATTAGTAATAATTAGCATGTTGATTTTTAAAAATAATCTCTGTTTGAAAATATCAAGGGAGATCAAAGCATATTGAATGGTTTAATTAGCATATGAGTCTACGAGAAATTTTATAAATTTTGAGACATATTTTTTAAATTTATTTTAATTACCATATTATTATAATCTCCACAAAAGGGCTTAAAAGTAGCCTGACTGAATTTTCATATAGTGGTCCGAATTCATCTGAATGTTTCTAGTCGAGGCATAGTGAGTAACTTACCTATTTTTATTGTGCGCCAATATTATCAGCATTCTCTTTTATAAATTTCAAGGAAATGCGAAGATTAGCTCAGGATATGAAAGAGTGAAGGTGCGTGTCCGACCAGTTTTAGGACTGACGACCTTATGATGATGATGATAAATCTTTTAATTAGTTGGTGATTTGACTATTCAAAACTCAGATTATCTTATAAAATCTGTAGACTTCAACATGTGAAGTTCCAAGTTTTACATTATTTAGAGAGAATTTTAAAAGTGTCTACCAATTGTCTCTGTAAAAATAGCAACAATTAGTAGCTTATGTAACGGACCTATGTCCAAGTCGCCAAGGACACGACCAGTACATAGTATGTAAAAGTAAATAGAGTGAAAGTTGCAATTATTCATTGCACAGTATACCTACCATAAAGAAGTATATCAATGTGAAAACCTCGCAGTTTCTAACTTGTAGCAGAGTCTTACCAAAAATACGTAAAAATGTGAATGCGCTATGTTAAATTTTATAGTAAGCAAAACTCCTTAAAATGATCTTGATTTCAAACTGTAACATTTAGTTGTCAATTATTCTAAAAGTTTTTAGGTCGAGAAAATCCATTTAGGAACAGTCCCTACTAAGCTTGGCTATTCCTTTCGACACTACATATACCTGCTTGATCACTATTTCAGAATATTTGAAAGGTAGAATCTGGAGGCATTGCAAACTACATCTCGTGATAGCGTCACAACGTAAGGGGCGTAAATATTGTGCTCAAAAAGTACCGCAGTTAACGAGCCGACAATGCCGGTTTGGCAGCGGTGTTACCTTTTCACCTTTCGTTAAAACAAGCGTCAAGTGACGAAATCATTCCTACTCGTGGCCTTCGCAACAGCTGGTACACAGACACGTGTGACGATTATTAGTAGTAGCCTCCGTACCTACTATTCGATTGAGAAAGCTACTGCTGTGACTACAAAATACAAAAATATGCGAAGTGTGAAAATATCTTACAAAAAACAATGTATTCAAATGCACAATATGCGGACGTGATGATCATAATATGCGTCATCATTGCCGGAGCAGTTGGGGCTTTGAGTAAGGTCATTACCCTCATGTTTATATGTATATATCATTGAGTGGTGTGAGATGACCCATTCTATTTCTTTTATCTTGTTGTATCTTCTTCTACCTTAATTTTTCTGGAGTACTGATCACACGTAGTGTATGTTATTAAGAGAAAGACAATTAAAGGTACGCTTATACCTATTTATGAATCCAATTGTCTTCTAGAAACTTCTTAAATTATATTGTAGCGAGCACGAGNCATATTTACTCTAAAATAAAATTATAGAATTGATATGCCAGATACTTTCGGCAGTTTGTAGACATGCATACCAAGATATTTTTGTTAATCACTTTAAAACACGTAAAATTAAAAAAAAGTGTGATGGTGTGTAATGGTGAAATTTTACCCTCTTTCACACCCTTTAAGTAGGTATGCCGTGCCCTTTCGGCTAAAAAATATTGCTAAGCTAATTTTTTTCTTTTAACTAAACAAATTTCCTTTCAAATACAGTACAATTCTTTAAAATTCGCGATAATGGTAAACCATTTATTCTTTTTAATTATAAACAATTTTTCTAATACACTTTCGGCCATTTTTTTCGTATAATTTTCAATTATCATTTTTTTTAATTTTACAATTCCGCGATGACGGTACTTTCAATGTTACCGGCTCCAGGACTATCATTACCACTTTAGAATTATTACAGCCAAGTTTAATTTTGATTACTAATTTTATAAATTTCGGCATGAAAGCACGCGCTTTAGTATTGGTAATTAGAAGATGACGTAGGCGACGCAATTATAAAGACATCGTCGTCACTATATTAAATGCACCCAATATCGACGAGCAAAAGTACTTATCAATCGATAAGAACAAGCCAGAGTTGCTGGTTAATATTGAGAAGGTAGGTACAATATGACTTGTCAAGGATTTTAGAGCAAGAAAAGTTGCTGGAAAGGAATGGAAAATTAAGCTGGACCTTGTCAAAGCCGTCTTAATTTAAACGGTGTTAAGTGACTGAGTGCTTACCTGCATGGTAATACACCTAAAAACAAAACAAAGGTAGAAATACCAAAATGCTATGCGCTTTATTTGAAAAAGGGTGCATATGTATTTGCTTATGACAAGTGTGACATACCTATAAGTTTTTTAGACATTTTAAGTAAAAAAGACAGATCAAAATTTCTATTTCTTTCCCTTGTTAAGGTATAACCATGGAAATAAAACTTAATTTGAGGGTAAAAACTCGTTTTCCTTTCAACCAATTCCTATGTATACCTTTAAAGGCTTCCCTCGGTTTAATTACTAATTAATGTTTGTAATTACCAATCTACCCTGATGAAGCCTCATACATTATATGCGAAACCTTATGGTAGGTTGCAATAATAAAACTATTACCCCCAAATATTTATCATTTATTTATTTGTTAAATAACGACTTTCTTATTTTTCGATATTCTCAAATGTTCCATGAGTAAAAACAAATATCGTCCGTCTGAATGTCGGAGACTACTTTCAGTTTCATTTGCTTAAAATAATACTCTTTTTATATTGATTGTAACGAAAGCCAGACAGCAGTTGCAAGTTGCTGAACTCTTTTTAATATTAAACCAGAACCTTTTAATCTACAAAAATACGTGAAATCACTACAATAAAGAATTAAGTAGGTACTTCGAGTTTCTCTTGTTCAAAAGAAAATAAATTCTCTCATATAGGTACCTCGAATTTAACAAAACTTTTAACTAAAGTTTTATTTTCTTTAATTGTATAATGCGACGTTAATTACCTTAAAAGAAGTATTGGATAATCCATGAGTCGTGATAAAACAGAGGTCCTTGCTGATAAGACATTATTTTCAAAAAATCAACATCCATTTTTGATAAACAATATCCTCAATAGCCGACTGTGGAAATCCACAACTGAGTAGGTAGTTGAACTTGACGTTCGTCCACGTATGATTTATTTATTCTTGCAATATCACTGACCTTATCCACGAGCACTCAGCAACACATTACACTGCTTGTTGTACGTACGTGAGCGCGGATTTTAAGTCTAGTAAATTTACCGAGCTGACTGTGTTGACTATTACGGCAACACTAACTTGATTAAAAGAGAACAACAGCAACAGAAACAGGACGAACAAAAACCACGATACGGAACGAGAAACAGTAGCGTTTTATGGAACTTGCAACATTATTGACCAGGTTGCTCCCCTAAAACTGGCGATAGATGTCGACGACGACAACGGCATCGGCAGCGTGTGTGCAGCAGGTGTTTTCTAAGCTTGCTGGAGGGGTTCGTCGACGAGGCCTTCGCCGTCCGTCGCCACTCTTCACCAACTTCGACCACAACCTGCCAACAAACAAACTCGACTGCTGCTGAAGAACTTACTTCACGTACACCTAAATGTACCACACATTATTCTGTCTGTCGCTACCACCAGCCGACACGGTCGAATTCACTTTCACTGTTCTTTACCGTAGTTGGTAATTTGTTTTGTATTTGATGAAAGGTTTGGTTAGCGTAACATTGGAAGTAGATAAATAAATAGCATGGAAGTATAGGTAAAGAGAAAAAAAATGCCCTCTTCAGCGTCTTTTAGGAATCGTGGAAATGGGTGAATGGTGATTGAGGGTGACAAAGATGAGATGGGCGGAAATCAAGATGGAAGAAAGTGAAATGTCTGTCGAATATTATTATTGCTGTCTCAGCATTTGCCTAAGTGATCCAAGGAAACAACAGAAAACATTGGACCCGCAATCGAACTAGTGTCATTCCGAATGCTAAGCAATGGTCTAAACCTGTAGGCCTTGCAGCTCGGAGAAGTATAGGTATATAGAAGATATTTAAGCCTTTAACTGAAAAATTGGGAGGAGTTAAGTCAAGGACCAAGAGTGACAGTTGTAGATTTTAATATCCATTCAACCCAAGACGCTTTAATGACCTTCATCGTACTTGCATAGAATGTTTTGCACCGCATGATTATTTCCTCCTGTGATGCCCAACTATTCGACTGCCCTGGGTCAGGAAGGGGTAACATTGCAATGATGTTCATCGAGAAGAGATCGCAAAAATCAATTTGGCCAACTTATAAATACTTTTGCATCATTAAATAAAAGCGTTGCATAATTTGGAACTAAGCAAAGTACAGACGGATTATGAGAAGTTGACTGCTTGTGGTTTTAAATTTTACGTTGTTACGAGTTAATGGGTCATTACACTGGGATTCCTACGTATTATACCTCGTGGTTCTGAATTATGGAGTGCTTTACATGGTTAATCTGAAAGGTAAAACTAAGAGAAATGCTTGCAATTCCTGCCTTCAAAAAAATTGTCTGAATGCAGTTTCATAGTTTTAATAAAGTATAGGTATATAAATAACTAAGATTCATAATCAGGAAGAAAGTTTCTTGCAAAGATAACTAGACAATGAATTTGAAATAACTGAGAATTCGTGAATTCATTTCCATTTCTTATTATCCTTCATTCATATGTTAAAAAGCATCCTTATACACATAAAGGAAATTGATTTACAATGTTACGTAAGTCAGTCTGAATAGTTGGCAAGTGTTTTATTTCAGAAAAAGTGCCGGAAGAGTTTAAAATAGATCTCCAATAATGAGCATATCCAGTAAGCGAGAAGTGTCGCGATACTGCCACCAACTTTATAGCCAACCACTTTGTAAAACAATTCGCAGACACAGTGCACATTACTATTACCAGCTTGTTTAGTCAAGTTCCTATAAATCTAATGCCACGCTTGCACACACCTGCTGTGTACATTCTAACTTTTGAATAAACAAATTTCCGCGAATACGAACTGAATAGAGAAAAAGAAGCAAAAATGTTATATAATATATCTATGGAATAGATGTTAGGAAAAATTAGCAAAGGGGAGCCTTACCCAGCCTACAAGCGTATAATGTTTACAACGATGTCGTGTTTGTCGAATCATTCATGTAGTATGTTGTGAATAATGTACAAAAAAAAAGATTAAATCAAATAATGCATCAATGTTGTTCTCAGGAATGAGAAGGTGCCCTACTATTGCTGACTTCCATAGAGTCCTCTATTCTTCTATTCTTTCTAATACCTCTTCATTTCTAACCTTCTCTATCCACGGTATCCTCCTCATCATGATTGTCTGTTTGGTATAATGAAGCAGACTTTTCGCTCATTTCTAATAGAGTATAAATATGATTTTTCATGTCTATCTGCAATCGCAGAAATATCCATACGATAGTTTGTTTGTTTGAGATTTCATTTGGCTGAACATTATTCATCATAAGTCTGTTAGACATTTCTTCAGATTCCAGTATCAAAATAAGGTAAGTTTGTAAATCTGCATCTTCCAAACGCCACAAAAATGGTGACTGCTGATTATAGGTAAATGAACTAGATCAGTTAAAGGGATTCCCAAAGTTCCAAAATTTCAGAAATAAACGTAACTAGTCAGAGCTGCGCAGAGTTCTCATCAAAAAAACTTAAACTCAAAGCTCTTACTAAAAGCGCATTAACTTTTGAAACCCCAATTGCATTTTAAAAATTAAGGACATCAAATTACCAATTATTTCCAAAGCAATTAGATTCAAATCGCTAAGCAAGTGCTTCAAGTACAAGGTACTAAAGTTCTGTCCAGTTTTGCAATTATTTAACTGTGGTACCAGTCTTACAGGTCTACGAGGGTGGATTGATAAGTTTCCGGCCTAACCAAGAGATGACGCCACTAGGCCTACCTTGAGGTGACATTCTATAGTACCATCCTTGGATAGCTTGTAGCTATAGTTTCAGCCCGATCTCCTTGCTAGTGTAGGTTTGACAGCACG
>NW_020442462.1:549246-554459 GCF_000699045.2 Agrilus planipennis | reverse complement strand
ATCTTCAAAAGAAAAATGAGTCTAGTCTACTATACTTACTCAAATAAACATCTCACCTATTTTAAGTATTTTTAAGGCGCAATTAAAGTATTTCCTTAAATGAGGGGTTGTTATGTTGATTTTGATTTGATTATCAATAAGTGAAAATGTCAAAGACTGCAGAGCTATGTGATTTAAAGATAAAAAAATAAAACTGACTGATTATAATAACGTTTTCTTTATTTTTCTCTCAAAACATGATACTTATAAGGAAGTTTCGGTTTCGGTTTCAGCCGAAACTGAGACCGTTGCCGAAATTCGGTTTCGGTCGTAAAAACCAGTTTCGGTCGGACACTATTAAAATGTTGAAAAAGATCAGATGTAACGAAAGAGTTTCGAACTGGAATCTATTATCCACTCTTTCTGGTATTGATTGTATTATCTATGATAACTCAAGCGAACGTCTGTGACATTACTAGTCTAATCTACATATATTTTCATTAAATCGAAGATGTTTATATCATACGCTAATTGCTAGAAGCCAGTTATTACTGGCAAAGAGTAAACATTATGCCGATCGATAAATAACATTTAAATTGTAAGTACTACATTAAATAAGTTTACTGTATTAAGCTACTTGAAACTACTACTACTTTTCTGAATGAAAATAAACTGCTTCACAGTTAGGATTTCTAACTAGAGAATTCTCGATCTTAATCTTCGGAAAAATTTGCAGGATTTTAACCTGAAAAGAAGACAAGACAAGAAAACCGCTAAAATAAAACACTAAGTCAAAAACAATGACTATTATTTTATTACTCATGATGCAGTTATTGAATTCGGATATTAAAGTTGATCTCATTATAAACGATTTTAGTACCTATCTTTCGTCATTGATCGAATTTTTTGGACAAACTGATTTTTAGTGATCTCTCTTCAATTCTTGGGTGTTAAGGTTGTTTGTTGATTGAAAATTTCTAAAAATTATAATACCAATATAAATTGTAGGAATTATTTAAATAAAAAGTTGTGCCTATTACTTATGTATGTATCTTTATACTATATCTTGCAAAACAATTGAGTTCTCAATTGGTCACCTATGTTTTTTTTTACACTTCTAAAGTAATAAAAGCATACAATGTAAAAAATGAAATATATTTCAAACAATTGCTGGTTTTATAATGTCGATTGATGGATATCTTAAGGAACATTAAAATTCTATTCGTCCGGGTGTCAAATGCACCTTAGAGAAGTTCAGAGACTAAAAGGACTACTTACAAGCTTTGCTTGAGGGAAGTGCTGGTTCAATATTATAAACAATTATGATTAAAATTATCATAAAGAAAGTAACTTGTTTTTTCTCAAACATCGTTATAAGTTTTTACGTAGTCCATTCTTTTGGTTTACTTCATTATTAAATTAAGTTCACATCACTCATCCAATCAGAGACAATTGCCCATCAACATCGTTGGTCCTATTTAAATTTCTATGTAGAAAATTAATTTTTGAAGTGTTTTTGTTATATGTCTCATTCTGTAGGTGTGCTCGTATATGACAACTCGTTAAACGTAATAAATAGACGATTGCACACTAATGTTGGCTTTCAACAATCGGTAACTTAATTTGTTCAAATACAAACAAATCATTTGGAAGTGGTAGCTATTGACATATGTACAACAATGCAATGTTTACTTTTAAATTTCACCGGATGTAACTCTTAACCAAATTAAGCAAATAAGCAATTCATTTCCGTTTCGAGTGGTAGACGTCTATCTGACATTTTTAAGCGAAACGTATGGAGGTTTGCATAAACCATTTAAGAATTCTGTTTTAGGTTACAATTTGAAAATAAAAATTAATGAGTAAATCCACTTCAAGGTTTCCTGCAACGGCATCATGATACAAAGCATTTTTGAAATAACTAATAAAAGTTTCTCTGACTTCTCGATAAATTGCTGGGCAAGAACTATTTTCAATGTTAAGTGCATTATTTTCTTTAACAAATAATTAGTAATAATTAGCATGTTGATTTTTAAAAATAATCTCTGTTTGAAAATATCAAGGGAGATCAAAGCATATTGAATGGTTTAATTAGCATATGAGTCTACGAGAAATTTTATAAATTTTGAGACATATTTTTTAAATTTATTTTAATTACCATATTATTATAATCTCCACAAAAGGGCTTAAAAGTAGCCTGACTGAATTTTCATATAGTGGTCCGAATTCATCTGAATGTTTCTAGTCGAGGCATAGTGAGTAACTTACCTATTTTTATTGTGCGCCAATATTATCAGCATTCTCTTTTATAAATTTCAAGGAAATGCGAAGATTAGCTCAGGATATGAAAGAGTGAAGGTGCGTGTCCGACCAGTTTTAGGACTGACGACCTTATGATGATGATGATAAATCTTTTAATTAGTTGGTGATTTGACTATTCAAAACTCAGATTATCTTATAAAATCTGTAGACTTCAACATGTGAAGTTCCAAGTTTTACATTATTTAGAGAGAATTTTAAAAGTGTCTACCAATTGTCTCTGTAAAAATAGCAACAATTAGTAGCTTATGTAACGGACCTATGTCCAAGTCGCCAAGGACACGACCAGTACATAGTATGTAAAAGTAAATAGAGTGAAAGTTGCAATTATTCATTGCACAGTATACCTACCATAAAGAAGTATATCAATGTGAAAACCTCGCAGTTTCTAACTTGTAGCAGAGTCTTACCAAAAATACGTAAAAATGTGAATGCGCTATGTTAAATTTTATAGTAAGCAAAACTCCTTAAAATGATCTTGATTTCAAACTGTAACATTTAGTTGTCAATTATTCTAAAAGTTTTTAGGTCGAGAAAATCCATTTAGGAACAGTCCCTACTAAGCTTGGCTATTCCTTTCGACACTACATATACCTGCTTGATCACTATTTCAGAATATTTGAAAGGTAGAATCTGGAGGCATTGCAAACTACATCTCGTGATAGCGTCACAACGTAAGGGGCGTAAATATTGTGCTCAAAAAGTACCGCAGTTAACGAGCCGACAATGCCGGTTTGGCAGCGGTGTTACCTTTTCACCTTTCGTTAAAACAAGCGTCAAGTGACGAAATCATTCCTACTCGTGGCCTTCGCAACAGCTGGTACACAGACACGTGTGACGATTATTAGTAGTAGCCTCCGTACCTACTATTCGATTGAGAAAGCTACTGCTGTGACTACAAAATACAAAAATATGCGAAGTGTGAAAATATCTTACAAAAAACAATGTATTCAAATGCACAATATGCGGACGTGATGATCATAATATGCGTCATCATTGCCGGAGCAGTTGGGGCTTTGAGTAAGGTCATTACCCTCATGTTTATATGTATATATCATTGAGTGGTGTGAGATGACCCATTCTATTTCTTTTATCTTGTTGTATCTTCTTCTACCTTAATTTTTCTGGAGTACTGATCACACGTAGTGTATGTTATTAAGAGAAAGACAATTAAAGGTACGCTTATACCTATTTATGAATCCAATTGTCTTCTAGAAACTTCTTAAATTATATTGTAGCGAGCACGAGTGTGTTTATGTGCGATCTATTCGCCGACTAGCCGCGGGCGCCTTTCTTCATGTGCGCCGTATTTGTAAATGTGTGTGTCGTACCTGCGTTCTGGGAAATCAGTTAAACAGGTCAAAGAAAAACTAAAGGATCCGGATATTTCTAGAGGGTTCCAGAAATGAAACAAAAGAGTATTTAAAGAAAGAGACGATCTCCGAGAGGAGAAGAAATAAATTGACCGTTGCAGAAGTGAATCCAGAAATAAATTGACAGCGATAGCAGTGAAATAAATAGCGCAGTGAATAGTGATATATCAACAGTAGTGTAAATAAATAGAATAATTCATACCCTAAGTTTAGTAATAATTTAATAGTGTTTTAAGTTCCTTAATAATTAGTGTAAATAAATAGTTCTTGTCGTTGTGAGTCTTAAAAGTTAATTTTGTTAAACCCACGAACATTACAATATGAATAATATATACATCCTTAGTCCAGAAACGACAACGAATTCTATTTGAAGGTACCATAGATGCAAACGGTAAGCAAAAAGTAATTCATTATTCTACTTATGCATATCGTTGAAAAGCATTTTTTAATTTTGTTTCGATTAAATTAACAATTAGGATATATTAGATTAACTTATATTTTGTTGCTAGATCTATCATAAATGAGGCATAACGTAGGAAACGGCAAATTATGTGTAATACGTATTACTCATATCCGGTACCTAAATATCTACTACAAATATTGTTTGTTATACAACAGTTAATGTTCTTTCCTAATTTGATAAGGTAGGGCTTTCAACGAGCGAATCAAACTGACCTTTATTTTTATGGTCACGGTGATGTTCAGTATTGCGTTTTTCGTTAGTACAACATTGGTTCACACGCTCCTCCACACTTTCATATCCTAAGCTAACCTTCGCATTTCCCTAAATAGTCGAAAAAATAAAACACTGAACCTTCGAATTTTATGCAGTCAGATCGGGATGCAGCATTCTGCATCGGGATCACATGGGTTTTATCCGAGTGGACCTGTACTCGTCTGCCTGATCAGGCTCATGGCATCCCGTAGGGAAAATTTCCATTCCATTTCCATTAAAAAAATGCCATTTAATTACCACTGATAATAATTAATGGTAATAAATGGAGAATTGCCAATGGGATGAATGGAATTTCCATTAGAATTCTCGAACTTAATGGGACTTCCATTGCTGAACGCAATGGGATTTCCCTTGCGTTCCATTGGAACTTCCATTTCTGAACCCAATGGAAATCCTACTGTCAATTCTTTATTATTTACTTTTAATTATTGCTAGTGGTAATTATATGAAATTCTTTTTAATCAAGGTGAAATATGAGGAAAATATTAATTACATGACAATTATTATTCCAAATAATGTCTTGTTTATTAATTTTACAACTTGCTGTGACAATCAGCACGTTTTTCTCCATTTTTTTAATAAATTTTAATCATCTCAAGATCTTCTCCATTTTTAGGTACCCAATTGTTTTTCCATTTAATGGTTTTAAATAGAATTTATAAATTTTGCATTGGTTCCCATTGAAAATCAATGGAAATTTTTCCTATCTAAATATTAATGGAATTATTGTAAATGGAAACAATTATTTTTCCATTTATGCCAAATGGTTTCGAATGGAATTTACAAATTTTCCATTGATTCCCATT
>NW_020442462.1:494871-548195 GCF_000699045.2 Agrilus planipennis | reverse complement strand
GTAATCGAAGCTGTAAATGGTTATTTTGAGGAGCTTGACGAATCAGTCTATAGAGATGGCATTAATAGACTGGAACACCGCTATGAGAAATGTATCAGCCTTGGAGGAGATTATGTTGAGAAATAAAAAAAAAAATTTTTAAAAACCTTGTTTTTCTTGGTCAGGCCGGAAACTTATCAATCCACCCTCGTATTTTACAGAAACACCAAGTTCGAGAATTTATTAACACAGCAAAGGTCAATCCGTACAATACGTTTCAGAATTAGGTATTATCATGAATATTAAATTGTTTCGATAACCGATTTGGTTTTCCTCAAATGCACCTACAGTTACTATTGCGACAAAAGCAAATACGTCGTAATTGAAAAAGAACTGCAAAAGGAAACTCCTTACCACAAGGAAAAACAACCTGCATGCAAAATATTAAATTAATTTTAATGGAGTGCGATTAGAATCACGGAGCCGAATTGATAATTTATCAGAATTAATTATACAGTTTTCCAATCATAAATGGAGATTTTTATATGGCAATACCATTAAATTACTCTCAAACTACCGTCTATTAATGATTATAAATTTCATATTAGAGGTAACATGTTCCTGGATCATTACATAACCTTGGTGGCTGATGATTAGAATTACGTCATGTATTGATGAACCTCCACAAGATAACTTTTTATTAATTTCCTCATTTAAGAAGCAAATTCTACAACAATAAATTATTCTAAATCTATTAAAGTTTACCTTCGTTGCCGATATCACTATTGTGGTGTAACTGCTACCAAAATATAAGCATTTAAGAATAAATTTAACATTTAAGTTCTAACATGAAGTAACGGGTCGTCATTAGTATTCGAGTAGATTTGGTTGTGATTGCATTTTAAGTTAAAGACATTTCACGTATTTTGTACAATTAGCATCTCAATAGTATCAATCCGTCATCATCTTCTACAATACCAGTTGCATTACCACATTACGTTACATTTGTCTATGTTTCTAATTTTCTAATAAACGCAGAATTATAGCTAATACCTAATTTCTGCCTTCATGAACGGATAATTCTTCCGCGAATACGAACTGAATAGAGAAAAAGAAGCAAAAATGTTATATAATATATCTATGGAATAGATGTTAGGAAAAATTAGCAAAGGGGAGCCTTACCCAGCCTACAAGCGTATAATGTTTACAACGATGTCGTGTTTGTCGAATCATTCATGTAGTATGTTGTGAATAATGTACAAAAAAAAAGATTAAATCAAATAATGCATCAATGTTGTTCTCAGGAATGAGAAGGTGCCCTACTATTGCTGACTTCCATAGAGTCCTCTATTCTTCTATTCTTTCTAATACCTCTTCATTTCTAACCTTCTCTATCCACGGTATCCTCCTCATCATGATTGTCTGTTTGGTATAATGAAGCAGACTTTTCGCTCATTTCTAATAGAGTATAAATATGATTTTTCATGTCTATCTGCAATCGCAGAAATATCCATACGATAGTTTGTTTGTTTGAGATTTCATTTGGCTGAACATTATTCATCATAAGTCTGTTAGACATTTCTTCAGATTCCAGTATCAAAATAAGGTAAGTTTGTAAATCTGCATCTTCCAAACGCCACAAAAATGGTGACTGCTGATTATAGGTAAATGAACTAGATCAGTTAAAGGGATTCCCAAAGTTCCAAAATTTCAGAAATAAACGTAACTAGTCAGAGCTGCGCAGAGTTCTCATCAAAAAAACTTAAACTCAAAGCTCTTACTAAAAGCGCATTAACTTTTGAAACCCCAATTGCATTTTAAAAATTAAGGACATCAAATTACCAATTATTTCCAAAGCAATTAGATTCAAATCGCTAAGCAAGTGCTTCAAGTACAAGGTACTAAAGTTCTGTCCAGTTTTGCAATTATTTAACTGTGGTACCAGTCTTACAGGTCTACGAGGGTGGATTGATAAGTTTCCGGCCTNTTTATATTGAATGGTTTTAAATAGAATTTATAAATTTTGCATTGGTTCCCATTGAAAATCAATGGAAATTTTTCCTATGTAAATATTAAAGGAATTATTGTAAATGGAAACAATTATTTTTCCATTTATGCCAAATGGTTTTGAATGGAATTTACAAATTTTCCATTGATTCCCATTGAAGTTCAATGGAAATTTTTCCTACAGGATGCAGAGGCGTTACATTTCTGATCGGACTATTATCAGGCTACTTGATCAGGCCTCTAACTGAACTAAGGCTAACCGGATGGGGCCGGATTTCAAACAAACTTTTGCTCGGGAATATGTAGTCAGTGACGGCCTCCGAGGTATCTACAGCTCAAGATAACCGTCATACATGTCGTCTCCAGGAGTTATTATCGGTCCCAATAAAGCACCTCGGAGACCGTTGCCAACTATATATTCATGTTCAGCAACCTTCAAAAACCCCGAGTAACTAATTTCAATTTATTTTTAATCAATTTAAAACATAACTCCTAGAGACTAGTGTATGACGGTTGCCCTGTGCCCTAGGTACCTGATCCATTTTTGAAAATGAATTGATCTCTTATGTTAATAAAGTTTGTAGACAGCCTCGCGAATCGAATGCAGAAAACCGCATCTCGATCAGACTTACTGAAAGGTTTGATCTATCTTTGTGTTTTATTTCCTAGATTAAAAATAAACATCCAACATCCTAACTATTTCTAAACAGTAATCTAATCTAGGTCTACTTCTGTTCTTTTTTACTCTGATTTACTGATTCTAATATACCTCTAACTAGCCGTTCATGCTCCAGAACGTGCCGTATCTGTCTTGCATATTCTATATCAACTTTCATTGTGCCTTTTTCTTACTCTCTTTCTATTACCCCCTCGTTTCCACTCTTTTTTGTCCACAATATATTCGTCATACGCATTTAACTCCGCACCTCAAACGTTTCACTGCCGTGCAACCCTGTGCTATGTTTTGTTTTTGAGTTAATTAATAATCAATATGTATTGCTACTGCATTTCAATTACATGGAAAATCTTAATTTTCAACTTTTAGTAATTTTATTTCTATGTGCGATGGTGATAAATCATGATCTATTGTTACGAACCTAACGTAACAAACGTTTTAAATTGATTCAAGCTGCTTTTCTTTCCGCTTTAAATGGAGGCAATATTCTATTTTTAATTTTTACATTGAGCTTAAATTATCGTTACTGCACGGTATTGTTGATTCGTCAAAGCGCTAACTGGCTTAGTTGTTCACAATATTATTGTACATAGATGAATCTCTTCCCATTTCAATATTTTTTTTATGTTGTCGAGAGTTCAAAAGCATTTAATTTTCCAGAGACAATTGAGAAAATTTTAAAAAATTAATACACAGATAAGGACATACAGATTACTTCAAGAAATGATACGACTTCTGTACTCGGCAATTGTTTCAATCTCATCACCATCAAAAGGTCGTCAATCCTAAAACTGGTTGGACACGCACCTCCTTGTTATCCTGAGCTAATCTTCGCATTTTCCTAAAATAGAACATTCCACATCCTTAACTATTTGCGAACAGTAATCTAATCTAGGTCTACCTCTACCTCCTAACTCCTGCTTCTGCCTCTAATATGTCCCTGGCTAGACCTTCATGCCTGAGAAGGTGTCCTACCAACCTATTTTCGCTTATTTTTTATTGAATACCATAGAGTCCTCTGTTCTCCTATTTTAACTAAAACCTCTTCATTTCTAACATTCTTTATCCACAGTATCTTCATGATTCGCCTATAACGCCACATTTCGAACGCTTCTAACCTTTTCTTTTCCGCCGCGCCCACTGTCCATGTTTCGCACCCGTACAGCGCCGCACTCAACGCGCCAACAATCTTTTTCGAATTTCTAAATTAATCGTTCGCGAGCATAGAAGTGATTTCTTTTTATTGAAGGAGAGTCGACCCTGCACAATCCTCTGCTTTTTATATCCTTACTACTCCTTCCGTCCTGACTTATCTGACTTCCTAGATACCGAAAATCATTTACTTCTTCTAATGTTTCGTCTCCTATCTTTATATTCGCTCTTTCTCTACTTTTTCTTCCCTTGCATACCAGTATTTTCCTTTGCATACTAATATTTTTGTTTGTTTTATTTATTTTCATAGAGTACCGTTTTGTCAATGCCGCTTTCATTTTATTTAAGGCTATCTCTAACTCCTCCTTGCTAAATACTAATACTGCTATATCATCTTCAAATCTAAGCATACTAATACCTTCTTTTGATAATGATCCCAGAGATGAAAACAATATTGTCAAGAATAATAAATAATTTTGGTAAAACTACTCGACTGTATGTATTTCTTCTTCAATATTTAATTGAAGAAGTGTGCCCATTTCAGAAGAAAGACTAAAGAAAAATCGGTTTTATAACTATATTAGAATTAAAGTTTGCATTGTTTTCTAAACAATCATACACACTCCTAATACAATAAGGCTACACGAGACGTACTTTCGCACAGTGAATGGTATTAGACGGTACATTTGCATTTAAGACAACCAGATCCATAAATAGAAACAATAAAAAACAGAATGCAGAATTATCTTAATCCTTTGTTTATCTTATACCAAAAACGGACAAAATTTCCACTTTATCCCATTCCGCTCATTAAGCAGCATTCACCGTAACACACAACAATTAATTTGCATTTCCGTCTAACCGATCTGACCTTCAGTTGTTTCTATTGTTTTCGACATTGCGACAGTCATATAAAGTAAAGGTAATTGTACATGTGCACATTTTGAAGTAAGTACAATGGTAAAATAACTAATGACAAGGTATTTCATACACGTATGTACACATGTAATAGATCGTACAGGATATTTGGTCTTGGTCTTGCATATTCGGTCTTGGTTTTAGTTTTAGTCTTGTTGGTTCGGTTTTGGTATTGATATTGCTAGTGTAAAGAAAGTCCCGCATTTTTGCAATTTTGGTCATCACTAATAAAGATTGAAGTTGAAGTTAACATCTGAGCCTCAACCACTTCATGATTAAAATGTAGTGTCCGACCGAAGGTTCGGTTTCGGTTGAGTTTCGGCAAAAAAACGAGTTTCGGTTTAGTTTCGGTTTCGGCGGCAAACCTGCCGAAACTACGACCGAAACCGAAACTGCGTTCGGGAGTTCTCGCGCTCAGCTCGGTCATGTTCGGCGCGTTAAATTCCATCCAAGCGAAGTATACTATACTTACTCAAATAAACATCTCACCTATTTTAAGTATTATTAAGGCGCAATTAAAGTATTTCCTTAAATGAGGGGTTGTTATGTTGATTTTGATTTGATTATCAATAAGTGAAAATGTCAAAGACTGCAGAGCTATGTGATTTAAAGATAAAAAAATAAAACTGACTGATTATAATAACGTTTTCTTTATTTTTCTCTCAAAACATGATACTTATAAGGAAGTTTCGGTTTCGGTTTCAGCCGAAACTGAGACCGTTGCCGAAATTCGGTTTCGGTCGTAAAAACCAGTTTCGGTCGGACACTATTAAAATGTTGAAAAAGATCAGATGTAACGAAAGAGTTTCGAACTGGAATCTATTATCCACTCTTTCTGGTATTGATTGTATTATCTATGATAACTCAAGCGAACGTCTGTGACATTACTAGTCTAATCTACATATATTTTCATTAAATCGAAGATGTTTATATCATACGCTAATTGCTAGAAGCCAGTTATTACTGGCAAAGAGTAAACATTATGCCGATCGATAAATAACATTTAAATTGTAAGTACTACATTAAATAAGTTTACTGTATTAAGCTACTTGAAACTACTACTACTTTTCTGAATGAAAATAAACTGCTTCACAGTTAGGATTTCTAACTAGAGAATTCTCGATCTTAATCTTCGGAAAAATTTGCAGGATTTTAACCTGAAAAGAAGACAAGACAAGAAAACCGCTAAAATAAAACACTAAGTCAAAAACAATGACTATTATTTTATTACTCATGATGCAGTTATTGAATTCGGATATTAAAGTTGATCTCATTATAAACGATTTTAGTACCTATCTTTCGTCATTGATCGAATTTTTTGGACAAACTGATTTTTAGTGATCTCTCTTCAATTCTTGGGTGTTAAGGTTGTTTGTTGATTGAAAATTTCTAAAAATTATAATACCAATATAAATTGTAGGAATTATTTAAATAAAAAGTTGTGCCTATTACTTATGTATGTATCTTTATACTATATCTTGCAAAACAATTGAGTTCTCAATTGGTCACCTATGTTTTTTTTTACACTTCTAAAGTAATAAAAGCATACAATGTAAAAAATGAAATATATTTCAAACAATTGCTGGTTTTATAATGTCGATTGATGGATATCTTAAGGAACATTAAAATTCTATTCGTCCGGGTGTCAAATGCACCTTAGAGAAGTTCAGAGACTAAAAGGACTACTTACAAGCTTTGCTTGAGGGAAGTGCTGGTTCAATATTATAAACAATTATGATTAAAATTATCATAAAGAAAGTAACTTGTTTTTTCTCAAACATCGTTATAAGTTTTTACGTAGTCCATTCTTTTGGTTTACTTCATTATTAAATTAAGTTCACATCACTCATCCAATCAGAGACAATTGCCCATCAACATCGTTGGTCCTATTTAAATTTCTATGTAGAAAATTAATTTTTGAAGTGTTTTTGTTATATGTCTCATTCTGTAGGTGTGCTCGTATATGACAACTCGTTAAACGTAATAAATAGACGATTGCACACTAATGTTGGCTTTCAACAATCGGTAACTTAATTTGTTCAAATACAAACAAATCATTTGGAAGTGGTAGCTATTGACATATGTACAACAATGCAATGTTTACTTTTAAATTTCACCGGATGTAACTCTTAACCAAATTAAGCAAATAAGCAATTCATTTCCGTTTCGAGTGGTAGACGTCTATCTGACATTTTTAAGCGAAACGTATGGAGGTTTGCATAAACCATTTAAGAATTCTGTTTTAGGTTACAATTTGAAAATAAAAATTAATGAGTAAATCCACTTCAAGGTTTCCTGCAACGGCATCATGATACAAAGCATTTTTGAAATAACTAATAAAAGTTTCAGCTGGTGGTGGATTTGTATCGGAGATTTCGACAAAAATGTAGGTACTCCAGAACCCAACTCGGTAAATGTCTACATGATGGCCCTTCGGGGTGGGGGTGGGTGGGATCGAAAGAGGAGGTCTCCCCCATCACTGTACCATAAAAAGTTCGTGGCGTTCCCACCCCCATAAAAAGTTATGGGGGTTAAATGGGGGTGGGGTAGGAGGGGGGGTCGAAAGAGGGTAGGGGGATCGAAAGATGGTGGTCACCTGAGTAAAACCCCATAAAAAATTTGCGGCGGTCTCACCCCCATAAAAAGTTATGGGGGTTGAAAGTTGATTATTTTGACAATTTTCATACACTATAATTCAAAGAAAATTCAATAAAAAAAATATTTTCAAGCGGGTGGAGGTGAGGGATCGAAAGAGGGTAGTCACTTGAACAAAACCCGATAACCTAACCTAACCTACCCTATTGATAAAGATATTTAAATAATGTTTTATATAACTTTCTCAATATTTTTATGTATTTTTCATTAGTTGTTTAAGAATGACTATACATAAATATTTACATGCCCAAAAATGTATAAAAATTTGCATATTTATTAACTTTGAACCCCCATAACTTTTTATGGGGGTGAGATCGCCACGAACTTTTTATGGTATAGTGGTCGGGGAGACCTCCTCTTTCGATCTCCCCTTCGGGGGTGGGGACCATCATCTAGAGCTCTACCCCCAACTCATTGCGTAAATATAAGTTGTTTGTTTAATAATTTTTATACCCTCTGTATTTTGACATGTTATGTAGCTAATTTTCTTTTATTTTACAGAGCATTTCTAAAATAAGTAGCAAGAGTTTCAGCTGGTACTGGATTCATATCAGTGTTTTCGACAAGAATGCCCTCCAGAACCCAACTCATGTAATAAAGTGCTGTTGACGAACAAATGTTGTTTCACGAAATAATGATGGTCAGTATTGGTCTGACTGATTCAGAAATAGTTTTGGAAGACATTTCTATGCCTGCCTTCTAGAACGGGATTCAAATTTCGAACGATTTTGTAGTGTACGGATGTGTGTGATTGTGTACTGTGTAAGAAAGGTAACGCGCCTTGACAATCAGGGGTGTCTTGGAAATTTGTCATTATAAGTAACTTAATTTGTTTTGTTTGTTTTGTGTACTCGCATGTTGAGGTGCAATTTAAATAGTGTTGCATACTATCAATAATAAACAAATGTTTTTATTAATCCATTTATAGCGTGATAGGCATCTAAACATTATGTATGATAATAATTTGGTGATGTTTATTTTACCCTACCGATAAGCGTTATTGTTCACGTTCTCCATCGTTGTAGTCCTTATCTCAACTGGGCGAACAAGTACGGATCTACTTTGCCAATTCACGCACAGAACCGGCTTCGGATTGTAACTTGCAGTTTTTTACAAATTTTTTGTCTCTTAATCACGTTGTTATACTCACCATGCAATTCGCTATTGCATCTAGAAGACACCATCCAAAGCTTGGTTCTTATTTCAGGAACACCCTGTATATTCTAAAAGATAGTGTGCCGAAGTTTTCATGTTTCTTTTAACACACACGCGTCTTATTTTTCAAGTTTTTAAATCAATTTATTTACTACAAGGGCATACATTTGCATTATTTTATATTGTTTTTCAATATTTATTAATAAATTAAGACCCACACAAAATGTACGGTTTTCTAATTTGATCTTCATAAGAAGCAATATTTTGGTGGAAGATCCCTTTTTTACTTGACTATGATATGTAAGTATATACCAGAACAGTTTTGATAATTTACCGCTATTTTAATTTGCTTAATTCGTAAGTGACACATATAACAGAATGTAATTACCTATATAGTAACTCATTAGGTAAAATATTATTAAGTTGTGTATGGCAAAGGTTTATTGTCGACACATATTAAGAAACACAATGTCAACACACTTAAAAAGCCTTTTCCGTTTATTAGTAACTACTTCATTAACGATTATAAAAGGAAATATCGTCATCTTCACGGATATCATCATAAAATTCACGATAATAAAATTGAATATAAATATCCACGGGTAATACTATGAAGAAATCACAATACATTTAAAGAGTTGGATATATTAAAAATACTTGCAATTTGGAAATGAAAAACTGAGCCCTTATAGGATTAATAGCTATCGCTATTAAGTTGAATTCTTAACTTCAACTTAAATTTGTCCCATTTCGACTCATTTTTTACAATTTTCCCTCATTAATTTGAGGTAGCGTGTAGTGGGTAAAAAATTCAAAAATGAATTTTCAGAATAATATTTCATATTAAATTTGTCTATTTCATAGAATAGGCAATAGGCACACAACCATATTTTCTTTCGATTTCGTTGGGACTTTAGAGTCATTAAAAGAAGTTTGTTGGGAGTAATATTGTTGTTTTTTAGTTTATCCGCTGTTTCTATTAATTTATCTGTAGGTACCTGATAGAAATAATTGTTTCTTGTATTCCTCAGAGTGCAACATAATTAAAAAAATAAAGAATGAATAAAACGATTACAAGTTTTTTGAATCAAACTCATTCTTCCGCCTAATTTAACTTCTATATTTGATTGAAAATTAATTTAATACAATTAAAAAAATTCCGTAATCCATGGGGCGGGGTGTGGTTAAATCCCCTATACCACACTGTGATCACATCACTGAACTTTTAGGTTTCTATGATACACTTTTGGCAGTTCTGAGAAATCAACGATCAAACTGTATTAGTTTGCTTTAAGCAAATCGATGGTCTTCCTGATTGATACTTTTATTATAATGCCTTGTCAAATATCGCGGAATCCTACAGTTAGCATTAAACATAAATATGTTTATAAATAACCATAATAAAACAAATAAGTATTAAATTTGGACCTACTTGTAACTTAATTCTTGCCCCTTTACGATCCACAATTGCTATTTCAGTAAAGCAAAATAATTGTTAGGAATAGAATTCACATTTTTTTTTAATTTTTTAAGTTCTTATAGAAAACAATGCCACACACTCACTTTATTGCGTGCAACTTTATCCAAAATCGGTTGTCACCATATGGAAAATAAAACATCCAAACAACATCAAAAACTGGACAGTTTATGCGAACGCCGAACGCAGTTATTAACGATTAACCGACTGCGAAGCACTGATATAATAGCACATTATTTGTTATCTGTTTGTTTATATTTAAAAATATCTACTGCTGTTCTTATTATCGCCGATGTCGCGTTTCATTCGCCACACTTATTTATCATATTATTCCTACTATAAAACAGTAAATTTAACTAATTGATAGACGGCAGTATTCCAAATACATATCAAAGACGACTTTATGACGATGATGGTGGCCAAATTCTGAATTTTGAAATTGATTTAGATAATTTCAATATCTTTCATAATTGATTAAATTTTTAAACGACCCTTTTTTACAACTTTCCTGCAACTCTTACTTTTCTGGGAAATTTCCGAAAACGCAAATATAAGAGAGTCCCAGAAACGAGAAACTTTTTAACCCCCCCTACCCCTTGTCAATAAACGTAAGCAACTCTGATCCTTCCATGCTTATGTTAATATTAGTAGATATATACTTTTTTAAAATTTGTTCAGGTTTCTTTTTTGTTATTCATGAGTCCAGGAATAAGGAATTTATAGACCGTAAAGGAATTGAATTTCCCTATTTCGGTTATTTTGAACTTAACTATGAAAAAGCGTGAGAGGGAGTAAGGAATATCAATTATTTTGGGTAGTCCTTGAATATGTATTTTGCTTTCGAGCATTGACAAGTAGGGTTGCCGTATTTGCTTAATCAGAATCAGAGGAAGTAAATAAATAAATATATCTGACGTAATCACCAACCCTCCGTCATCCACATCATCAAAAATAGGTAAAGCAAAGACACCCCACCCCCCTTTAATACTTACGTACCTGATACTTGAGTGACCCCAAACTTAAAAGTCTGACGATGGGAGAAATCAGAAACTCCATGTAGGCTGCAAATATACCATTTGCTTCTTCTTTGTTTTGCGATTTAAAAATACTATAAAACGATACAATATGTATATAAATTGAAGGCCTTAACTTTCTGATACTTTTAGAATTTTCTAACCCAATTTCTTCGCTTCATTAAATAAAAGTAGCACGGTTATTAAGCAACATAGGTCAATATGCGGTTATTACTTCAAAATGTAAAAACAGTTTGGGCATTTACACGCTTTACACACATCCTTCGAATACAATTCGGAAATCCGTTTAAAACGAAAGATACCTTACAACATTAGCCAGTTTGCTTTTGCAAATCACCAAAAGAAATACTTTATGGCATAATAACTGCTACATTCATTTTTCGTAATTAATAAACGTAGGTATATATTTAAGTTAACAATGAATGCAAATAAATTGCAATTTACTTTCAAGTAGTGATAATTACCATTCTGATTTTAATCATATGTGCAACGTTCTAAAAAAAAAAACGTTAAAATTTTAAGATTCCCGACTCAGCGGTTTGGGCTGTGCCTACATCAAACTTTGAATCCACTTTTCAGCCCTATAGGGGTTGAATTTTAATTACATTACTTTTCTTAGTGCTCGTCTACATTGTACAAGGAGCCTCTATAAAAAATTTCATGTCTCTAAACCCAAAGGTTTGGGTTGTGCGTTGACATAAAAAAAATACTTTTGTGTTTCATTCCCACCAGCCACTAATGCTGGTGGGCGGGCAGTCCCTCCGGACTACGCCGGAAGTTAGGCCGGAAGGCCCTCTTCGGCCTCCTTTCAGGAATCGTGGGAATGGGTGGGTGGTGGTTCGGGTGAGAAAATTGAGACGGACGAAATGAAGACAGAAGAGAATGAAAGATTATCTGTGGAATATTACTGCCCCAGCATATGCCTAAGTGGTCCAAGGAAACCACAGAAAAACTTGGACTAAGACAGACGGCGCCGGAATCGAACCGATATCCTCCCGGATGCAAAGCAAAATGGTGTAAACTTCTAGGCCGTGCCGGTCGGTATTGATATATCAATCACTTTATCCTCTTTCACAGTACGCGTCTTGAGCCCCCCCTCCCTCTCTCAAGGCAGCCATCTTTAATGCCGCTGGCGCTCGTTACGGTGCGATTCAGTACTTGCGTTACTATTAACTCATTCTGATTAAATTTGTATGCCCTTTTTCAGACACCCTGTATTTATTGAGAAAATTTACTTTGAATTCTTTTTACTCAAGGGTTATGACCTAGGGTGGGTAACAGCAGTCCCAATTACAATTCTCTTGGTTATGACTTGTGCTCTTTTTAAAGTCCTGACCATCAATAATCGGCCTCGTATTCAATAATTTTCTTTAATATTTTGGAAACCATTCATACAGGAATTCTGAAATTTAGTGTAGTTTGTTCGGTCTTTGTTAATTGTATATAGTCATTGTACATATTTTGTTATTTAAGAAGACGTGCTTCAAGTTAGGTTTTTTATTTATATTTGTTTGTGGTAGTTGTTAGTTTGTACAAATTTTTGCTTAAGTCAAAAACGACCGAGCGGCATGGCCTAGAGGTTTAGACCATTGCATAGCAGTCGGGAGGATGATTCCGGCTCCGTCTGCCTTGGTGCAAGTTTTTTTATGGTTTTCTCTAATCACTTAGGCAAATGCTAGGACAGTAACATTCCACAGATATTCTTTCATTCTCTTCTGTCTTCATTTCGTCTGTCTTATCTTTCTCACCCGAACCACCACCCCATCCATTCCTACGATTCCTGAAAAGAGGCTGAAGAGGACCTTCCGCCCTACCTTCCGGCATAGTCCGGAGGGACTGGCAGCCCACCAGCATTAGTGGCTGGTGGGAATAAAACACCCAAAAGTTTTTTTTTGAAGTCAGAAAGCAGTTGAAGAATTTTAACTCATTCAATTGAAGCAGTTCATTCGGTGCAATTCAATTCACTCAGTTCAAGCATTCAACAGAACTCATTTTCAGTATCTACAAGTAATCAGCTTTCGTTTATGTGTGAACCTTATCTTTGTACCATAGAACGAACTTGCAACGTGATATTTTAGTGACCATTTTGCATTTTCTCTGTACTTGTTTTAATTAAATATAGCTCAAGATGTTTGTTTGAAAACATCAACATCTAAACTTAGGTACTCCATAAATTTTTGATGCTGAATCAGCGTTGAAGGTTTCTTGGGATTATCAAGGAATACACATTGAACATATTTTTTTTTAATACACCTGATGTTTATTTGCTATTTTCTCGAAAACAATCATCCCTAATCGATACGGGGCAAGAGTACCCCATGTACATTTGTACATAGGTAAAAATCT
Source organism: Agrilus planipennis (assembly GCF_000699045.2). Classification (NCBI taxonomy): domain Eukaryota; kingdom Metazoa; phylum Arthropoda; class Insecta; order Coleoptera; family Buprestidae; genus Agrilus; species Agrilus planipennis. The sequence continues at coordinate 534,796 of NW_020442462.1, read as the reverse complement.
TTCAGGTATCATATTCTAGAATGAAACTGGGAAAAAAAACTATTCAAAAATGGGGTTATTTTTACCCTTAACCCCTTCAGTAAGGTACGCTTCTGATTAAAATAATGACGTAGCTCCCTCGGAAACATTTTTTGGCAAACTTTTTATAGGAACTTTTCTTCATAAAAATATTCTAAAAATCGCCCCTTGAATTTTTGTCACATGTTAAAGAAACACTTCGTATAAGTTTCAAATAAAAAATAAAAATGTCTTACCATTTGGTCAAACAATTAGCAATAGTACTTAACAAACTACACAGCAAATCCCCTAAGACAGCAGCATCGACATGATATCGTTCGCGAGATGCAACACAAACTGTATTTTACTGGAAAATTGCTAAATAAACCTATTATCTAGGCTTCCGTAATTAGTCGTTTCCTACGTGCTCGTTGTAACTAACAAAATTACACGGCGAGTTGTTTTTTCTATTCATATTCAGTAAAGTGCAAACCAATTACAATACAAACCTGTCCATCTGTAAAACAGACTTTTCATTTTAAATACACCAGATCGCAACTCACTTATCATTTTACCTGGTATTTTGCGTGTAAATTAACCAAAATTCCTAATCTCACTATGTACAAAGCATGATCATTAGCAAAAACAAATAGGTTTCACTTAACTTTTTTCTAAGAAAACGGTAGAATAACCATTTTAATTCACATGCCTAATAGGAATATAAAGCGTTATTGGTATCAAACATTTCTTTTCGAACTTTAAAACGTGTAAAATGATAAATATTACAAATAAAACGCTAAATTTATGTTGTTAGTCGGTTTGGTTTTAAAAAAAGATATTTATTAATGACAAAAAAAAAATTCTGTTTTGCTTCCTCAAGCTTCATCATCATCGATCTTCTGGTAATCTTTGCATTTTTCTAAAACTGGAACATCTCACATTTATAACTATTTGTGAACAGTAATGTAATCTAGGTCTACCTCTACTCCTCTCAACTCCTGTTTCTGCTTCAAATGTGTCTCTAACTAACCCTTCATGTCTGAAAAGGTGCCCTACCAATCTATCTCGTCTATTTCTTTTATTCTATCCTATTGACTACCATAACAGTCTTTATTCTCCTATTATTTCTAATACCTTCTCTATCCACAATCCACATTTTACTTAGTTTTTATCATTTATAAGAGGTTTCGTAGTATGTCCATTAATTAGTAACCTAACTGCATAATTATCTACAAAAAAATATCAGTAAACAATGCAATTGACATGTACCTAGGTGTAGTTATTAAACAAATCATTAAATCAATGTGACCTTATTCACAGATGAAAAGGTTAAGGTTAAGGTGAAGGTTGAGGTAAGTTTAATGTTTTATTAATGAACATCAGAATTGATTGTTTATTTAAATAGTGAAATTGTTATTAGCAATGCTTCAGTCAACAACATTATAAAAATATTTATGCACGGGAAAAATAAGTTATTCCTTTTTGAGATTTTTTACTTTCAAAAACAGTCTAGTTCTTCTATGAAGTCCTTGATCAAATTTTAAAGTGTACCGAGTGGACTTTTGTCTAAGGAGAACATTTGAAATTACTGACATTAATTATTAAAAGAAGTAATATTTAATAAACTGTATGTATCTACCTTTATTTGATGGAAAATTCATTTTCACTTAGTTAGAGAATGACGATGACATCTTGGATGTCTAAACGTGTTTTAGTTTTCTAATGGAGAGGTCTGAACTTTTTGGACTCATTGTCTACTTGTGTTTAGTTATTTGTGTTCGATGGTTGACTTTTATTAAATTTTTCCTTTTGAACATTAATATTTTAACTTGAATTTATTTATCTAAAACCTGAACAAGTTACTTAAGGCTAAAATCACGTTACTCAAATTAAAACGTTAATTATTATTATATATCTATCACTTAATGTTTCACCAATCGATCAAACTGTGTCTTAAGTTTAACTCTAACACCGCGTCGAAAATTGGATTAATAGGGCAGTTAAGGCTGGAAAAGGAAAATTTGATCAGGCCCTGAAAAGGTTGATCTACAAGCAAAGATGTGCAAAATGTTTTTTGAAAAGTATTTAAATACAAAATGCAAATACTTTTTTGATTTCATATTTTAAATATAATATACAAAATAGATTTCTCTTTNTAAATGCAAAATACGTATTTTCAAAATACATTTTTCAAATAAATACTTTTTTGTAATACTTCATTAATTTTCTATATTTACTTAAGTATAAAATATTTTTTAAGAAAACCTTCCAGGCATTTTCTCATTTTTTAAATATTGGCATTTTTCTAGTCTAATAGTGGTATTTGCACTATATCACCAGCTGGTCAGATTAAGTATGATTCATATTTTTCTGTTTGAAGTGATTGAGATATAGTTTTTCTATTTTTATGTTATAGTCCCTTCAATTCAGCAGCAAATAATTTTTCTGTATGCTTCCTTATTTGCCTTTGTCACCCGTTTTAATTGGAAAAGAGATACTGATGCCAAAACAGTTTGTCTAGCGTGAAACATCAGAGCCAAAATAGGGTTGCCAAATAATTTTATTGATGTAAAATCACCATCAATCATTTTATATCAAAATATTCACAACCCCATTTTGTTTCTGATTTTTACACATTGTAATAAGAGAAAGAAATGGAATCCATAGTTACTTCAGCTTTGGATTATATACATTTATTAGCACACCACAATCTCTTGTAGTTTTCAGTTTTTTTTTTGTTTTGCGGGTTGTTTTCTCGTAATTAATAGAATTCCGTAGTTTCTTGCTAAAGGTACGATAAATGGTGATTGGGTAGGTGCCGATAGCAATTCGGAACTGCAGAATGCCATGGACCATAACATTGAAAGCGGAAAACAATATCGATCCAATATTTTAGGTTATCCATTTCCAAGTAGTTTAGAATTTTTTTGGCTCTCTTCAGTTACAGAATTAGAGGGCATTCGAGGAATGTCTCTTTGCCCCCATTTTTAAGCTTCTAGTACCTTCAATGCTCAATGTGAGCAACTTTTATTCATCACTTTATATATTGTTTGATCGATAATACTAACAAAACTTTTAACAGAAAAATGTATTTTGCATTTTACAAGTAGAAAATACGTTTGGAAAAGTATTTTAAAAAAATACGAAATGCTTTTCTCAAAACAGTATTTAAATGCGCAAGATAAAAATAGGTATCTATTTTTTATTTTGTATTTGCATTTTAAATGCAAGTTTTTCAAATAAATCACATCTCTGCCTACAAAGTATAGATTAGGGTACAATTTGGTAAAGGCTTTCGTGGTCAATAGGTGAACTGATGCTGTTTAAAGGTTTCGTGTGTTGGAGTTACTTCCTAACGTTTCGCTAGCACGAGTGGCGAGCTTTTTCAGGAGTCCTTTCATCTCCAATGCTGATGTGGACTGTCCAAACGTAAGGAAGCAACTCTAATCGACGACGGCCTTTAGACCCGTATCAGGACAGCATCAGTTCAGATTGGGGTACTTTAAAGGGTTCTGACTAGAGAAACCTGTAGATTACGATGCCTAACATGTTCCGAACTAGAATACGCTATTCGGAGAGAATTGTAGGGTTCCGACTAGATTGACGTTAGTATATGGTACAAATCAGGGTATCTCCCAGGATTCATATGCACCATGAGTTTAGGTCAGATTTTAGTAAGAAAGAGTTTTCTGATTAGCATATGAGTGCTGTAATTCAACGGTTTAAATTAAGTAATGGTGGGAACGATTGCCCTGATTGGCATATGTAAAGTGCTCACCATCGACAACTGTACCCATCCCAACTAAAATGAACGGGTTCAACCAGTGTAATAATAAGATTGCAAATGTAAAGAGAGACTTTTAGACATTAATTATAACAGTACCTATGCAAATATTTTACAACTTAATGTACTGTTACTATAATATTTGTATTTGCAAGCGTATGTTGTATTCATGCACGTTAACATCAATGTCTGAAATTGACATGATGTTTTGCCATGCATGTAGGAGGTACGTAGTCAGTATATAGCAAATTCTCGCGTGCATTGTACGTAATTCTGTGGTTATTACATCACAATGTAATGCCGCGGTCAGTCGGTTTAGCTCACAATTTACAATTTGTAATTGCAGAATACCCACGGCTAGAATTAAGCCTTGACTTGCAACTTGACACACATATAAATACACATGTACGTATGTATAAAGGTACATCTCATAAATACAGAATGCAGAAATTTTTACATATAAATGGTGTTTTCTTCAGACTCTGGTAATAAAATCAAAAGTATGAAATACTAATTTGACTGTTAAGCAAAATTTTCCAGATAGGCCAGAAAAATTTGTTTTTTTAAGAACAAAATATTTATTTTGTTTTTATTGTTGCAAGATTTTCCTTTTAGTATTAGAAAAATTCCCTTATCTTCAGATTTATCAAATTTATGCTGCTAATGTTATTAAATATGCTTAAAAACGACAAAGCAATTTTAATGAAATTAGTCTCATTTTTTAGGTTTTTTATTTCCTACAAGTTCTTCAAAGATCATAATCGTCAAAATTTAGAAGTTTACGACTTAAAAGTAAAAAACTGATTTCGTCACATTAATTATTTATTTAACAATATAAACAGGTAAAGTTCAATACCACAAGAAGTACTTTCCAATAATCAAACTCGACTATACATTTTTTTCCAAAAAAAAAAATAACCTTCCTGGCCTATCAACCCGGCGAAGACTGGATGTACACGCAACTCCACTGAGAAAAATGGATTCTTACGCTAAATATATCCTTAGTTATTTAGTGTAGGTTATTTGAACGAATTTTCTGTTTTTGGTATAAACAATTTGAAATATTTCAACTAAAACTGTTGCTTATTTGATGTTAACCGACTTGAGTGAATTAATTCTTTTTTGTACTGAATATACGTGATATTGTTAGAACGATAAAAAAGCGAATTGTGCCTAAATTATAAGAAGAATAGCATCACGTGGTAACAGATTTGTGTCAAATAAAAGTGAAAAGAATCATAGTACAAAGATATTAATAGTCTGAAATATTGATTTATTTGGGATAAATAAATAATGTAAACCGCAGAAATAAGAGCCATTTAACATAAAATAAGGAAATGATTTGAGTCGGTCTTTATAGATCTGAGTCAAAGAAATATGAAATGAAAGCTACTAAAGAATAATCTGTTTGAGGGAAATAAATATGGTAATATCAGCAGAATTCACAACACATCCATTAAGAGAACAGTGCACTTAAAGTTGCATTACGACTTACTTTTGTAGCGTATAGTTTCGAACTTACTTTTTAAAGTTGCTTGAAAAATATTTTGCAAACAATAAATTAATCAAGGTTTACCTCTATCCTGCTTTTACTTCTCTATCTAGATTCTAAACCTTCATGTTTGAAGAGGTATTCACCGACATGCACACGTCACCTATTTCTTATCTATTGACTTCCTACCCTAATTACTTTTTTATCCTTTTCTATTCACAGTAATATTTTTCTTTAATAGATCATCCCATATTGTTTAACATTTCTGAAATCGAAAATCATTCAGTTCGACATATGTAGTATCTAATATCAAAATCTTCTATTAAAGCATATGTGAAATAATCCTAATTTCTACATCCTAAACCGAATATAATAAAAAACCAATAATTCAGAAGTTTTACCTTGATTCGTTCTAGAATATGTAAGGTACGAAATATAAATCATAACGAATATATCAAAACTTTACTCCAGTAATAATTGCCTTTCCATATTTGTTTCTTTTGAATCTCATATTTAACATCGATAGGCTGGCGACTGGTATCCCATTTGTTTTTGTTTGTATGTGTTGGGCTAGGGTGACGAAAGACCAAAGAAGGAACCACATAAAAACATGTGAGGGTGAGATTGAATATAGAGTATATAGTTGTCTGTTGACAAGTGCAGTGGTGAGCGATGCGATGCGTTGCGCTGCGTTGCATGTGCGATTATCATGCGAATATTATGCGATTATGCGTAGATAATATGTGTGGCATAATTGTGCGTAGATAATATGTGTAGCATATTATTGGTTTATTAAGGTGATCACATATAATTGGTATATATACGTATGTAATTGTATTGTGCACTGTTCTCGAGAAATATTTATGTGTTAACACGTTTTTGTGGCCATGGTGTTTATTTGGGCTCGTAGTGACTGAGGTCACGTATCAGTTGGGCTCGTAGTGACTGAGGTCACGTATTCTGCTAACCCCAGTATGTCAGGAGAGACGCAGATATCTCCGGTGATGCCTATAGTACGTACTTGCCTTGCTTGGGGTGGGCTCGGTACTATAGCGACACAGGGTTAGGTTCGTCCTACCCTGTTGGTCTCCAGTATGTGCGAATTCCATCTGGAGGCGCGGGAGCGCAAACTCATGATTACAGGTACTATCCACCGACTGATGGATAACCCTACCTGCCGATTGTTAGACTGGCGAGACACTTCGCAAGTGTTCCAGAAGGGCAGGGGTTCCTAGGAACCCCGGTGAGTACATAATTACCTCATGATCTTATCAACAGATCGGTAAGTGTATTTGTTTCTTACATGTACTTATGGTTTCCTGTGGTCGAGAATGTATTGTTGTCGTCACCTTACTATCATGTAGTCGCCAGCCAGCCAACTATGTTTATATTTCAGCACGCACGCCTTCATCTCCCCTCTGGTCAATTTATTAACTATATTTACTATCATTATCAATATTGGTGAGTAATGATTACATCGTTTATTATAATTGATTATGTTGATCTTAAAAGTATAATATACCTGACAATAATTTTAAATAGTATCAACACCCCGTCTGGTTCTTATGTGTTTATTATATTTATATATGTATATGATGGTGTCTTACAAATATATTATCAACTTTAACAAAAAGTAGAGTGCAATGTATTAATACATCTTTCGAAATGTGAAGTATAGTCGTCGATCTGGTTGCCATAAGAAATGATTGGTTAGTTCGAAGAATTCGAGAAACAAAATTTTGTGGTAACCGCTTGGTTAGGTTTGAAAAGATTAGGTCTAAGTAAATCCAATCAATTAATGTACTGTTCAATAAATAGAGCATGTAAAAAATAATTGAATACTCTTTACCACAGAAAAAAAAACAGCATCTTACCAATATACGAGAAGAATACCCTACTTATTATATTTACCTAACATTTTCATCATTATTTTTATTACTACGTATTTGTCTCTTAACGACTGAAATCGAAAAATGAAATTCACGGTGGTATGCCGATTGGAAAAAACATAAATTCAGAAAAATAAAAATAAGAATAAAAAGGAACATCTACAATAAAAAGGAAACTAGCCTTGTCAAAGCTAAACGCAAAAAACTACTTCATTAACTCCAAAGAAACTTTTATTTCACTCGTGTACTCGGTGGTAATGACATGGCATTAGTTCTGACCTTGAAGGATATTTGAAGAATTGAAGTGTTTTATTAGAAACTCCTATTTCTGACCTCAAACTTTTATATATCAAGAAATCTTTGGGATCAAATCTTACTGTATGTGATTCCTATTTTTATTTTTGGATAGGACAATGATTACCATTAACTTCTCCTTCAGGAGTTTTTTCATTCTTTGGATTAAAAAAATAACTGTTAACGTGTTTTGAAAATTTAGACAAAATCAATGACTTACACTCAGTAAATTTTATGAGACCTTGGAGACTATTCTAAAAACTTTCCAAAATAAATAGGTAGCATGATCTTGTAACTTGTTTTGTCTTTTTATTTATGACTAGTCGAACAAAATAAATTTACATTAATTAACTATAAAAAGTGTACAGTGTACAGCAACAAAACAATAATTATATATATTTATACGAACATGAATGAAAAAATGAATCCAAAAAGAAAAAGATTTCAATTTTATTTTATGAATTGGTTGACCACACCATCATTTCTTTTTGTATACGAAAACAGGAAGGATTATTAATACTTTTCTTGATTTTTCCACAGAATACATGTAATAGGTAATAGCTTACAGTCTATAAATAAACTGCTAAAAACACATTATTCAAATGGCCTGTGACCTTGTAATAATAATATAACCTAACAAAATTTATTAACCCTTTTATTTTTTCGTATATATTTTGTAAAGATACACATGATACAGTTCAATAGTTTATTTTTAAATATACTGACTATTAATGAAAATTATTTCCGATTTCTTTGTTTTCTTTTCAGGTATGCGCATATTTAGCAATTTTGTACTTATGTTATTTTCGCTGGTCAGCAGTTAAAGAAGAAAATGTGACGAAAAGTAAATATGCACTAATTTATTAAACAGAACTTGCTCGTATTTCCAAGAAAAAGTAAACTGCACGTTACACTTCGACAAACAAGTGCATAGCTTCTTACTGACAACATGCCATCAAAAAAATGTGCAGTTACACAAAGCTGAACAAACGACTGTGTAATCAATTTGAATTGTTAAACTGTGTGTCATTTACCATGTAACCCAGTTGTACAAATTGTTTACATACTTCTACGTCAAGAAGCAGCCCTAGCCCTTCCGTTCCGTGCCTTGTAATGTTGCTTCCCTTAAAAGTTTGATTGGCACTAAACTAGTTTAAATGACACCGTAGTAGAACAACGAATAGTACATAAACTATAGAAGATAGAAGTTAATGTTTAGCCTAATTATGTACATGAATGTTTTATATTAAAGGTCATTTTACACGTATCCGTGCAGTAACCGGTACATATACGTCAAAAAGTTTTACTCAAAGCCTATTTTGATTTGCAAAACGTTTTGGTAATATTTTGATTTATAAAGATGATTGTTCTGCCTTGTTATGGAACAATTACACTCAGATAAATTAATTAAGTATATTTGGTAAAATATCATAAATTAATGTGTGAAAATATCGCAAACTATATTTACAGTTTAACTCGTACTCAACACAAAATATAAAGAAAAAAACATTTGAATAAATGCCCAATCTTAAATTGAATATTCTGATAAAGAGGGAAGGTAAGAGACGTTTTGACTTAGAAAAGCTAAAATGAAGCGAAACGTGGGATAGGCTGGGTACCAAGGACAGGTGAATTACTAAAGGAGATGGGAGAAACGAATGACAGGGACAGAGACAGAATGGAACTGCATTAAAAAATGCTTAAAGTCAGCAGCTACAGATGTATTAGGTCTTAAACAAAATGAAAGTAGGAAAGCCTGGATAACAAATGAGATTGTAGGAGTGAAGCAGAAATACAAAAACAGGACAGGCGAAGAAGGGCAAAAACATATAAGGCGATAAAGATGGAAGTAATTAGGAAGTGTATAGAGCATTTAAGGAAGAGTGGATTGATATGAAATGTTAAGAAGTAGAAGAAAAGTTTGAAGTAGGTAGAACGGATGAAGCATATAATATAATTAACAGGAATTTTAGAGAAGCTGGGTACATTAGTAATAATATAAGTAACGAGGTAGGGGTCATTCTGATAAAAAATGAGGAAAAGGCAGACAGGTGGAGAGCTGAAATACCTAGAGAATCTATACGCAGGTCATAAGTTAAGAGATATATTAGAGAAGGAAGATAATGTGGAGATAGATATAGCATTAAAAAACTTAAAGAATAATAAGGCATCAGGTATAAATGGGATACAGGTGGAAATTTTAATTGTATGTTTAAGCTGGTTAGTCACATTTCCGAGACGGAGAAAGTCTCGTAGGATTATAAAAAGAGGCGCTGATACGTGCCAGATTTAAAACTATTAGCTATGACCCATGCGTCAAAAATCTTAACTAGAATTTTACAGAGAAGGACTGAAAAAAGAGCGGAAGAACTTTTAGGCAAAGATCAATTTGGGTTAAGAAAAAATAGAGGAACGCGAGAGACCATTCTAGCTTTACAGTAACAATAGAGAAAACGATAGAAAAAGGAAAGAGTGCATACATAAGATCTGTAGATTCAGGAAAAACCTTTTGACAATGTTAAATGGGACAAGATGTTAATATACTTAAAAATATAGGGATGAGTTCCAGGGATGGAAGAGTGGAGATGCGTGTCCAACCAGTCTTAGGACTGACGACCTTATGATGATAAAATGATTGAAATGGTATCAAATGTAAATAACAATAAAGAAGCTAGAATTTTAAAACGTGCTAGTTATTTACTTACAATTAGTCACTAATTTCATACAAATATGTGGAAACAGCAAATATAGCACGCCTGCTTTACGAATTGACGTAAAGTCACCCTTTATGGATCGTATTTTAAAAACAGTAAAATTATTTTCCGAGTGCGAATTGATTACGCATCCTTTTAAGTTCTCAAAACTTTTAATTAGTTCTTCACCGAACATTAAACTGTTAATATTAATCAATACTATCGAAGTAAGTCACTCTGAAATATTTTACAACTTCAGCATACACAAACAAATGCCTCAGTAAATATTTATATGTAAATTTCATAAGAAGCCTTATGTACCAAAAGAAAACTGCGAAATCAATACTTACTGCTGCTTTATAATTTATAATCAATTAAAACACTGCATTTTCAAGATAAGCCTTTACAAGAGAAGAATAATAATGAATTTATTGTTCTTAATGTATCAATAATTCACTCTGCTGAGTCTCTTTAGTTCCATAATTAAGTAATTTATTATTTGCAATAGAACTTAATTAAACGTGTTGTGATTGAGAATTGTATTGGTATTCTTCGTAACCTACTTTGTAAATGAGAAGATTTTATTAAAATTTAAAACACGATTTTTTGTCCTTGAAGTTCTGATACTTTATATATTAAGTATACTTTTTATAATGTCTGCCACACACCGAAGGGTTCAATATATTCTAAAAGGCTTTGGGTTCCATGACGATATTAATAAAATACATAGCCAGGAAAAATAAAGAATGTCTCCCTCCCTTGGTGCGTATGGTATTTTCCGTTACCCCTCGGCCAGGAAATTAAATTTAGATACTAATATTGTTAAAAGAGAGAAAAATGCCAATAGCTATTTATTTGGACAAAGTACTGTTTTCTTTTCTTTTCCATCATTAAATAAAAACTGCACAATTTTACCCAATTAATATTCAGAATCGACCAGCACATGGACCCTGGTGAATATTTACTGAAAATTGGTGCAAATCCACTAATTTATTTTTAAAGAGTAGATATAATAAAAATAGAACCATACATTGCGCTTATCTTTAAAGACGGAATAATACTAATCATGCAGGAATGTGATACTTAACAATTCTTTTAGTGATTTTAATATTCTGATTTTCCTGTCATTTTTAAAAACATACTGTATTAGGTAAATTGTATAAGGTTTTGGTAAAACTTACCAGAAAAGTGTCCACTGAGTAGATGACAAAGATGGCCGCCATTTCATGATGGAACACCTAAAAGTTTCGTAAAATATTTCGTTCGATTTTGTGTAGTGAAAATTATTATATTAATTCCTCACCTTATAGTAGTTTTCCAGAGTTACTATAGGTGTTGTATGCTTGAAATAAAGTCAAACTAACACACACATTGTAAATAATCTATGCACAAATTACATTTTGAAACTCCAAAACTTTGTAAAATGACATGAACTATTTCAAATCGTTAACCTCAAAATATTCACTGACATAAATAACTGTACCCAAATGATCGATTTTGTAACCTTTTTGGTTTTCGATTTATAGGTTCTACTTATTTGTGTTATTTAAAACCAGATGCATTATTGAATTAACCTTAACTTTTAAAGCAATCACAGATTAACATAAAATTGCTGGAATCGGAGTAATTCGTATTTATTTCAAAGTTTCGCGAACAAACATGGCCACCTTTCTAGAATCCCTAAATCAAAAAAGGTTGAAAATGCTTATAATAATTCAATTTCAACGAATAATAAGAATAACAAAATAGGTAAATTTAAACACACACAACAATAAAACTGTTAAATTCTTCAAATTTTGAAATTATCAAAAAAATCGCTTTAATTGGTGAAATTGGACAAGAATAATAGTAATAATAATAAAATTATACTTTCGGAAGCAACGACTTAAAAATATCAAAGGAAAAACAAAATGAATCACTTACATTCTCAGTGGTACATAACAGCTATGTTGAATGGTACCATTAGTGGCCATCTTATGGTACCTGAAACAATGAAATACACATACTAATTTAAGCAATTACAGTAAATAAACAATCGTACATACACTGGTACATTTCAAATTTAATAATCATAATTTATCGAAGATAACTTTCAAATATACCTCTATATTTTTTTACAATGAATGTTTCTCTAATTTGTATTAAAGAAATAAATCCTGCTTGCTTTTTAATGCCTTAATTGTTTAGAGTTTTACTTTATAATTACTTCGGGGTTTTAGGCCATAGTAAAGAGTACCGTATTTTTTTTTTTTGTTCAGAGTTTGCAATGACCCTATTCTTTATATATCGATTCTGCGTTTTATTCTAAGAAACATACTAACCGCGCCATCTACCAGAATGTTTAGACAACCAAACTTTCAAACCTATCTGAAGCCTGTGTACGAAATTTAAACGAGCACAGCTTTGGTTGTTCCTGGACAGATGGCAGCCGAAGTATGTTTTAGTCATTTAAGTACACATTTTACTTATACATACAGGGTGTTTCTATACAACATCGTAATGTCCATAATAATCTTTTTTGAAATTTTAAATTATTAGGTATCAAAACATGATTATTTCGAAAAATTGTTCATGATATATGTGCCTACTTAATTAAAATACGATTTTGTAATTTTGTTCTGTTCATAACAAATATTACTTAATTGAAATTTTGCATATAAAAATGCGTTTTACAATTGGAGTCTGTCAGTTATATTGTCATTTACTTGTATTGTTGAGTATTTTGCTTAAGGGCTTAAGAAATCCTTGAATAGATTATCTCTTTGGCCCTTAGCGAAATATAAAGCAGAGCCGTAATGTACAATTTAACAATGAAATTTAATTTTTGTAATGTCTATATGCATGAATCTTGCAGTCTTTTACACTTCTGTATACTTATTATTGCATTTGTCATAACATTATTATAACTAATCAAAAAGGTGTGTGGTACCTACTAGTCTTCTAACGGCTCCATATTCTCTCATATTCTAAGTCAAATTTCGCCATTTCCCAACAGATTTCCAGCTATTTGCAAGTAGTGACCAAGTAATAATCAAGTCTAGATCTATGTAGGTCTACCTATACTCTATCTACTCCAGTCTCTACTTCTTATACGTCTCTAACTAGCCCTTCGTGTCTCAGAAGGAGTGTCTTATTTCTTCTTACCTTTATTGACTTCCATAGTACTCTTTGTTCTCTTACTCGTTCCATTTCTAATCTCTTCTATCCACGGTATATTCGAATTTCTAAATTAACCGTTCGCGAGCACAGAATTGGACATAAAATAATGTACATAAGTATATGGTACATACATCAATAAACAATAAAATGGACATTCGGAAAGAGAGGCGAACGCATGTATTTTATTCTAACGGGTTCCGTTTTCTTTTTGAGATGCAAAACCCTAAAAGTGAAGCAATTTGCCTAATTTGATGTAAAACCATTCATTACAACATCAAATCCAAAGATGTCTTGTTCTTCATAATGTTTTACAAAAACAAGCTGGCGGTCTTACACGTAGTTGTACCTCATCATCATGTCGTCAGTCCTAAGACTGGTTGGACACGCATCTCCACTCTTTCCTATCCTGAGATAATCTTCGCATTCCCCTAAAACTACAACATTCCACATCCTAAACCATTTGCAAACAGTAATCTAATCTAGGTCTACCTCTACTCCTCTTAACACCTGTTTCTGCCTCTAATAAGTCTCTGAGTGGACCTTTATGCTTAAGAAGGTATTCTACCAACCTATCTCGCCTATTTTTTATTGACTTCCATAGAGTCCTCTGTTCTCCTATTCTTTCTAATACCATTTCATTTCTAACCTTTTGTATCCACGATATCCTTATCACTCGCCTGTAACGCCACATTTCGAACGCTTCTAACCTTTTCTTTTCCGCCGCGCCCACTGTCCATGTTTCGCACCCGTATAATGCCGTGCTCCAAACATACACCTTTAACAACCTTTTTCGAATTTCTAAATTAATCGTTCGCAAGCATAGAAGTGACTCCTTTTTATTAAAGGCGACACGACCCTGCCCTATCCTCTGCTTTATATCCCTACTACTCCTTCCGTCCTGACTTATCTGACTTCCTAGATACCTAAAATCAGCCACTTCTTCTAATCTTTCGTCTCCTATCTTTATATTCGCTCTTTCCCTACTTTTTCTTCCCTTGCATACTAGTGTTATGTTGTTGTGAAAAATATATAAAACACAAATAAAAAGCGTTTTCAGAAATTATTCTTGATGTAAGGTCTGTATTTGCATACCTTTTTTAATTTGTAATTAACATTCCTACTCGACAGTAGCGTATTCCATTGAATACACTATATAAACAAGCAATTCCAGGCCACTATACGACTATACTACCACTCACTACCTGTTCGGCGTCCCGCAGGGAAGCGGTACGGGCTTCCAAAAGAACTACTGATAGCCACGTATAGTCTCTCACGCATGACGTCGTCCAACCAAATAATAAGTAATACAAAACTGGAGCTGCCGCTGCTACTGAATTTATTCATAAAAAGATCCTGCGGGGCGTCATTCTTCGTCCTTTTTCGTGACAAGTTGAAGCACCAGAATGACGTTTAAGATTTTTTCAAAGAACCCCACATGTCATAAGCGCTTGACGGCGAATGGATTTTTTTTTAATGACTAACTACTTACATAAAAATCGCTCTTATTTTAATTCAAAATAGGCCTTTTTTTGATTGATTATTATTCGCGTATTATTTATAATACGAAGATCATTCAAAAGTAGGTCTTGGGAACATTTAAAACTAAGTAATAAAATTCCAATTGTCCTAAAATCAGTTCATATTACGAAGTCATAGTTTCAATAAAGATTACAAAATTTAACATCATCATCATAAGGTCGTCAGTGAACATTATATTTTAAATAAATGTACCTGTTAGAATAATTACAAATTAAATATTAACGTGAAGATTCGTTTTCAATTTTTTACACACTATAAACTACCTCAGGTTAATGAGGGAAAAAATTTGTTGCTGCAGTCACACCTTCGCCAGGTGTATTCATTTCGCAGGATATGTGTGTATTAAAAAATCTTTGAAACAATATTTTATAGATTTCCTAAATAGTCTCGGAATTGTATATACAGTGTAAACTCTTTATAACGTCACTCGATTTAACGACAAACTCCTTAAAACGACGAAATTGCTTGACTTTGGTTGGTTTACATTGTTTTCTATACAATATTACACTCTATATAGCGTCACGCTCACTCTATTTAACGACAACAATGCGGCATTATAAATCATTAAGCAGTACTTTCTAAGTTGCCGAAATAGATAAGAACTGCAGCTGTGTACGTTGTTAAAGAAGACGATCCTGTACCTCCACCAAGCATCAAACATGCACTCGATACAGCGAAACTATTAAAAAAATACTTTTTATATAATCACATTGATCCAGCAGTATCTCAAGATATGAGTAAGATACGTAATAAAATACAATTAAAATATTGGAGCAGCAAAAAACATCAAACGAAGATAACAGGCTATACGCAACGTATGAATAATAATGTTCGTGTGCAAAATGTGTACTATATTGGTAAATGCATATTATTTTAGATTAGTAAAATAATATCTTTTAGTTCTCTCCATTTAACGACCACTCTTTATAACGCTGAAAAATGTTCAGTCCCTCAAGTGTCGTTATATAGAGTTTACACTGTATTTCCTAGGAATTGTGTACAATTCCTACATTTCGTACATTTCCGGTAACATATATATTAAATAGAAATAAATAATATCTCTGATATGCAAACTGTGAAAATGCTTTATCTGAGCCTTAACAAACAACAATACACTAACGAATTGAAAATGCAAATAAAGGCATCGTAATTTATAATAAAAAATATCAAAAAAGTACCATCATTTATTACTTTATTTTACCGTTAAAGCTTCTTATTTACTTAGGCAGGTACGTAGAATGATAACGACACAAAAATAATTAATTTAAATTTATGCATAAGTAAATTCCAAGTTTCAATTTAAACATTCAGCGTAAAAGTATAATTTCGAAAGCTACTTACAAATTCACAAACAAAAGAGAAATAAGTGTGTACAATCTCCGCTGGCTCGGCTGCAGACTTTTAATACGGATTACCTCCACGACGAGAGAAGAGAGGACCCCTAGGCGCCTTCTAACGTCCCTGGGCTCCGCTGGAAACCTTCCGACTTCCCTATCACTTCACAATCTACCAGCAGGAGGTGCTGTTTTAATTACTACTGTTATTTTACAAATATACTTAATGTCAATCATTGTGTCTTTTGTGCCAGAGAGAAAAAGATCTTAACCACGTCAACAACGAACGGCCAGACAGACCGACGGACGGCATTCTCAATTCTGTTGTTTGTATTAACACTAATAATAATAGTACGTACTAATCTAATACTTATTATACTTGCTTCTTTGACATACGAAACAATTTCTTATAGACAGTTTAAGCGTAAAGTAATACGAGGGTTAAGACTGACTTTGGCAAGCTTCACAGAAGTGTCAAGTGGATTAAGTGTCTCGAGATTGAGACAGAACCAAAAATTTCTACTCTTAAATTTACTAATCAATCATAAACTTACAGTAGGAAAAGACAATACGAACGAAGTGAGTGAGCGGTTAAGTCATTTCTTTTGTTAACACTGAGTGTTATGGCCTAGGTCAGTGATTCCCATATGGTGTTTCGCGGAACCCTAGTATTCCGTGGAAGGGTTACAGGGGTTCTGAGAGATACGACGTTCTTTATCTTAGTAAAAATATACAAATTTCTGCGAAAAGCAATCATTCTGTATTTAACCGTAACAACCTATATGATCTAGTCAGATGAAAGGATAGAACGTTCGGTCTTAGGTTATACAATAAATTGAATACAATTGTCCATTAATTCATTCCTGTTTCCTGGATATTTATCACAATTTTTAAATGTAGCAAGTTTTATTTAAAAAGTCATCAGTAACAGTTGTATTACAGTGAAGGTTTTTTAAAAAAGCATGTGAAGGTACGGGAAGTCAGCATCTAGGTATCACTCCTTCTACACCAGAAAGTGAGATCGGTTTCGAGAGGAAAAGTTGGGCAACCAATTTTTAGGTCCGTTAGTCATGTCGAACCATTGCATGATGAGAAATGTATGATGAAATTGACTTATTTACCTGATATATTCGATTAACTCAAAGTAATCAGCAGGTCCTGACGGTACAGAACCACAACTACGTCTACAGTGAGAGATAAAAGAGCTTCTCTAACGATAAGAAACAAATAGATTTCTCGAAGAAAATAATTAAGTTGCATATAATCTCAGATGTGGGTAAAACCATAAACAAACATCTATTAAACCTCAAAAAATCCTTGAAGGATTATTTTCCAAAGGAGTTACAGGACAGTGACTGATTGTAAGTACAGAATCTATTCGCAAATTAAACCAAACCATAAATATAAGAACAATGGCTTTCATGGCCGGAATCAATAGCAGAATGAAGATTCGGGTTATAGGGCCGTGGTCTAAGTGAACTATTGTGTCCAGACGTTTCGTCAGCTACTGCGGCTGACATCCTCAGTGGTAGTGCTGCGTGACAACGTGAACGTAGATTATATCTCGAAGTCTCGACAGCGACTGGGGATAGTTCACTTAGACCATGGCCCTACAGCCCGAATCTTCATTCTACTACAAACCATAAATCTCAACTATATGTAAATGTCGGAGTATATACCTTAAGACTTCATCTTCTTCAAATCAAAAAAATCCGGATCAGTCGTTGACAAGATAAAGGCAAATTCAGAACAAGACTGAACACCAGATATTCGAATACAATTATCGGAGATTAAATCTAATTTTAATGCTATTTATAAGTAAAAATGCTCACATTAAATGCATACGCGCAATAAAGATTTTGAACTCAAAATTCAAGTTGAAGTTTACAACATGTACAGAATAAAGTGTCAGGGATCTGAGACAAAGAACTATTATCAGTTTACACAGTCGAGACGGAGTTCCTCTACAAAAAGGTGGAACACACAGGGTTTCATAGCAAAAAAACAATGAGTACCACAGGTCTAGATTTAGATTCTGGATCATTGCCGTTTCCTTGGATCACCAAGACAAATTCTGGGGTTAGTAATAAGCGACAAAAACAGTCAGATCCCGTCATTTTTAGCCCCTAAAACCTCCATGAGTGCCAGACAGTGTGAGTACCTCTTTTAGAGAGAGAGTCATTTTTCACTTCTAGACATCTGTAAGTGACAGTTTCTTACTCTAGACCTCCGTAAGCGAGACTATTTACAATTACTAGACATCTGAAGCACACTTGTGAGCTTGTTCCTACCTGCTCATGGTACTCATGCTTAACATTTAGTTTCAGTTGATAGTAATCATTGGAGAAAGTACGTTTGACGTTGTTCCCTAAAAATGTTGAAGCAAAAAATTAAAGTGGTTTCATTTTTGATAAAATTTATGAAATTGAAAAACATATTCAAAATTGTAAAAAGGATACTCAGAAGACATTAACTGATTTCTTTAAATAATTAAAATAAGTACCTATTTATAGCCAAATGTTTATATACTTATGTATTACCTATTTTTTAACTGTCTAGCACCATATTTATGTTCGATTATTATTATTAAGCTGTATAAATAAGAAAACTCTATGAGTGAGAATAATATTCGGGTCCCTTGAATTCTCGCTTACCCAGATTTGAACATTGATGTGTGTAATGTGTTTGGGAACTATTGGGATCCGTCAAATGGGAGGAGCCTAAAAACATGGCGCCGATTAGGGAAAATTTATCGTAGTTCCTATAGAGTATCGTGCAATTTCCAAATTTTTAAATTACGATAAAATGATAAATACTGACATAATATGTGATTGGGCTGACACAAAGCCTCGGAAAGGAAATTTCGTTGAAGGTGAGCGTGTTTTTAATGCCAATCACATTATAAAATGTAGTTTTCCAGAGTTACTATAGGTGTTGTATGCTTGAAATAAAGTCAAACTAACACACTTACAAACTTCGGATTTAAAAAGTGATTCACGTTATATAATTGGTGAGGTGATTCTGGGTGATTTAAGCAATATCATATCAATGACTTGCACGTGCAAAGCCGATTTAAGAGAACGTTGCAAACACATTATTGCAACTTTGTTGTATTGCAGCAGGTAGGTTCTTAACCTCAAAATACTTATATCGTATCATTAGAATTGTGTTAAATCAATTACACAGGAATAAATAATTTCTCACTTTATAATTTTAGTATGATTCTAGTTTTAAATATTAAGGTTATGGCTGATGGTAAATACTTGCTGAAATATAATCATGTGCATTAAAATGACGTGAACAAATTTTTATTCCGGAATTCACTTCTTTGATACCTACTGCTTTCATCCAAGCTTCTATTAGTTTACTTTTTTCTCCAATTTTCCGAATATATTTTTTACATATATAAAACGGTTAGTTTTTATTGGAAAGAGTGAAGATCTATGTCTGAAGTGATATTGCAGCTTTTCACTGAACATATTAACTTTTTATTTGAATTAACTGTAGAAGAAAACTTCGTCAACTCCATCATCAAAACCAATTTTACTTTTTCAACGTGTTTTATTATTTTAATAAACAATTTTACAATTTGCATGCACAGTTCCTATGTAAATTTTTCCCTCATTCGAGTTATAAATTTTTCCACCAGATGGTGTATACCCATTTGACGGATCCCAGTACATGAGCCAGTAATATTTTTTTTGTAAATAAATAAAAGTGGATAAGTTTAAAAGAAAACTAGCGTACCAGGTGAGCGTTTGGTTACTGCGAATAAATTATGCGAATTTTAAACTTTTACGTCATCTGATGGATGGCACTTTTTTCGTAATAATTACTTATTACCAACCCACACAGGTATATGAAAATAAACATTAAACGAAAAATAAAAAGTTTATGGAGTCAAGTAAAGAGGAAAGCAAATTAGCATTTTGTCGTAACGAGACAACGCGACAAGGATTGCATATTAGCAAAGAGATCGGTTTCAAAATGGAACACGACGTTATTAAAATTGCATCAACATCATCAGCATCATCACCGTCACCATCGACGCAGGTTGTATCCAATATGTGACAGGATCACCTATGTGGCAGAACACAGGCCAAATTATATGTATATACCAACTTTCAATTAGTCGCGGGGTTACGCATGAACTGCGCCGGTCGCAATTATAATTTGCCGCTTAACGAGTTATTACGCCGCAGCTCACTTGATAGAGTATTAGCAAATATACGGGATGGCTAAAAATTTAAATTTTTACCACTACGCAATTTGTAAGATATAAATTATTTGAATAGCCTCATTATTCACGCATTGTGAAACAATTGGATGAATAAAATAAAATTCAAAAGGATATTAAATGTACTTATTAATATTACGATCATATAAGGTTAGTAGGAGACGTCCATTTATTACGTTTTTTAAAAATTTTGGACCACCCTTCCCGAAAACCTCCCTCTTCTTTTTGACTACGTCCCATTATGTCATTTTCAAGGATATCGTCTTTAGAGGACATTCAATTCGATATTATGGTGGCCATTCCCATATTCATTTACCTTTTTGATGATTTATGATAGTTATGTATACGTAAGTAAAGAATTATCGGTTTGTACGTTATGTTTTAAATTCATATAAATATAAACAAATTAAAAATATAAAAAACAAAATCGGCTTGAATCATAACTAGAAACACTCCGGATCAAGTCATCTTTCAAACAAAAAAAATTAAATTAAAATCGTTTCAATCGTTTTCAGGAGCTATTAGGATACCACAGACAGATACATGTATTAGATACACTGATACACACGTTAAACTTTAACCCCTTTCTTGTGTCTAGACTAAAAACTAATCGAACTTTAACTGAAGAAAGCTTTTACTTGTAATAATTTCTTTAAACAGGGTGACAATATAGCACAGGGTCCAAAACGGAAAGTCAAAACAAGAATAAAATTGGTCAAAAAAGGTAACATCTTTTTTAAGGTTAGAAACGAAATGCTACAGGCAGAGAATATACGCTTCTGATCCTAGATATCCTTTCTCGGTATATGTATATATTTGTAATTCTCTTTTTTTTATATTTTATTTCCTAAAAAGATAATTACAAATTAAGTACAGGGTAACAAACTACAATTGTAATTGCTGTATTTAGAATCACCCTGTATACTGAAAGTGTTATACATCCATCTAACTATTTTATAAGTTTATAAGTAATGAATACCGCGAAATTTCCCTCGGCTTCGCTAATTCTTATTAAATATCAAATAAGGCATGCAAATTCATATACATATATGCATGTAAGTATGTAAGGAAAATCGAAATTCCCAACTAATAGAAAATTAACTATCCTTTATAACTCTCGCCGACATCACCGCCAATTTGCCAGTTCGCTTCCATAAATGCATAAATGAAATCATCAAACATCTTTCCGCTCATGTTAAAAAAAATGGACGAGAAGATTTACCGCCCTTAATAAGTCATGACGTATACCCACTGTTTTCTTCATGAATTCCTTATTTAAAGTTACTTTACAAATCTCATTAATTGGCGCTGAATTTGCTGTAGGTATAGAGTCAACATTTAGTAAAATTATCGAAGAATTTCTACTTTAAAAAATCGTAATTAGAAATCCTTCTAGATGATTTGTTAATGAGTAAACGAAGCAGCAAAGAAATCGCTTCTTTTAATTGGAATTCAAAAAAATTACCTTATCTAAGGTTCCGTAACAATTCTTTTATCAATAATACGTAAACCATTTGTCATCACAATTTTTATTGAAAAAGTATAAACCAAACCCCAACGAAAAAATAAGACAAATATTCCACCATAGCAAATCATCATCATCATAAGGTCGTCAGTCCAAGACTGGTTGGACAGGCACCTTCACTCCTTCCTATCCTGAGATAATCTTCGTATTTCCCTAAAACTAAAACTACCCACATCCTTAACTATTTGCGAACAGTAATCTAACCTAGGTCTACCTCTACCACTCCTAACACTCGTTTCTGCCTCTAATATGTCTCTGACTAGACCTTCATGTCTGAGAAGATGTCCTACCAACCTATCTCGCCTATTTCTTATTGACTTCAATATAGTCCTCTGTTCAGCTATTCCTTCTAATACCTCTTCATTTCTAACCTTCTCTATCCACGGTATTCTCATCATTCGCTTGTATTACCACATTTTGAATGGTTCTAACCTTTTCTTTTCTGCCGCGCCCACTGTCCATGTTTCGCACCCGTACAGCGCCGCGCTCCGAACATACACCTTAAACAATCTTCCTCGAATTTCCAAATTAACCGTTCGCAAGCGAGCATAGAAGTGAATTCTTTTTATTGCACTATCCTCTACTTTGTATCCCTACTACTCCTTCTGTCCTGACTTATCTGTCTTCCTAGATTCCTAGTTTTTCGTCTCCTATCTTTATATTCGCTCTTTCCCTACTTTTTCTTCCGTTGCATACCAGTATTTTAGTTTTACTTTTATTTATTTTCATACAGTACTGTTTTTTCTGTACCTTCAATAATATTTAAAGCTATCTCTTACTTCCCCTTCCTAGATACTAGATGCTAATACTGCTTTATCATTTATCACAAGAAAAAGTACTATAAAAATACAAATAAACACTTTAAGTTACCCGTACAACATCAAAGCCTAAAACGAGTGCTTTCGTGTTTCAATTAAACAGTGTCATGCCTTTGGCATAATTTGTCATGAGATGATGGTGCAAAGAAAGTAAGTGTTTTCTTTTGCAATTTGGTCGATTTTTCAATCTAAATTGCAAAATGTCAAATCAAAGAATAGTTTAAGATGTATAACATGTAAAAGTAATCTGTAAATGAATTAACCTGCAAAAACTATTTAACAAAATCCTATCAAAAAGAGCAAAATAATGCGCTTTCAACATATCACAATGCTCTAAAGATTTGTCCAAATAATTTCATTCGTGTTATATTTATCTTGCATTTATACGTACAAACTTCTGAAGAAATAATTTTTGGATTTAAGAAAACAAAGTTTTTATCAAAATCCATGCTGTAACACTGGAAAACAAATCGACAAAGTTACAGATTTGACACAATAGGAGGCTAAAATAGGAATATTTTCAGGAAACACAATTCACTTTTGCCTAATATTACAGCGGGATGAATTAATAAGTTTTCGGCTTAATAACTACAAGATACAAAGACCTTAACACCTACAAATTCTATTTACAATGTACAATTTCTGAAAAGCAAATATTAAAGAATCTTTTTAGATGAATAAATACGCTCGCACGTGTAGGTACATAAGATTTTCAATAGTAAACGGCAGAATTGTACATACAACATAATGTTAACGTTACGTATCACGATATTAAATTTTTTATATGGGCGCAGCGGAAAAGAAAAGGTTAGAAGCGTTCGAAATGTGGTGTTACAGGCGATTGATAAGGATACCGTGGATAGAGAAAGTTAGAAATGAAGAGGTATTAGAAAAAATAGGAGAACAGAGGACTCAATAAGAAATAGGCGAGATAGGTTGGTAGGACACCTTCTCAGGCATAAAGGTTTAGTCAGAGATATATTAGAGTCAGAAACGGGAGTTGGGAGGGGTAGAGGTAGGCCTAGATTAGATTACTGTTCGCAAATAGTTAAGGATATGGGTTGTTCTAACTTTAGGGAAATGCGATGATTATCTCAGGATAAGAAAGAGCGGAGGTGCGTGTCCAACTAGTCTTAGGACTGACGACCTTATGATGTTGATGATGATAAGGAAACATAAATGATATATGGTCAGTGTAGGTACTAACAATTAAAAATGTAAAAGCCCTGTTACAGACAAGGTATTTGAACAGTTCTTCTGTTTGAGTTTCTAATATTATTTATTGAAATGTTTTCATTTTACACTGTACACAATTTCAAAAATTCACGAATCACAAAACTGAAATCTTTAGAAACATAAATGATAATATTTTGATAACATTTGCGCGTTCCCCTTGCAATAATCGCACGCCCTCTTTCTCCAAGCAAAGTTGGTAAGTATCTGGACACTTTTATCAAGGTGCTGTATTCGGATACCATTTATGTATCAGAAAACTACATCCCAGTCTTTTAGAATAAGTATCTGTAGCCACCAGGAATTTCGTAAAGTATTCGTATCCGAAATACAATAAATTCATTATTCCCTCACTAAATATATCAGACGATGACAAGACTCACGCACTGACAAAAACAAATTTAAATAAAAATAATAAGTTTTCATATGCACTTATACCTACGTATTTCATTTTCTTATTAATTTTAAGTAGATATTTGACAAAATAAAGTTTTCATGAACCACACATTACACTTACACTTCCTGTTTGAATTCCTTGAAAAGATTTCAATTAAAAAAGTATCCGTATATTAATTATCCGGAAAAAGTATCCGGGCGTCATTGCCGGTATTCGTATCCAATATCCAGAATCATTTTACCAGTGTCCGAGCCCAATTCTGTCCTCCAATGACCTAGAGGTTTAGAACATTGCTTGGCATTCGGGAGGACGTCGGTTCGATTCCGGGTTCGTCTAGTCCAGGTTTTTCTGTGGTTTCCTTGGATCACTTAGGCAAATGCTAATGTCTCATCTTTCTCACCCGCCCTATCTTCCGGCGTAGTCCGGAGCAGAGACTGCCCACATTATAGTTTGGTGGGAATGAAACAGTTTCCCTTCAATAGGAGCGCGTCCCACAGGAAACGCGATAAGAGTATCTAAGTCTGTTCTTCAGTCGTATTTTGTAATAACTCAGTATTAAAAAACATCATCCCAAAATTGGGTCAATTAACTGAAAAATATCTCCAACACATACGTTTTTTGTGTTAGCTACCCGTATCTATTTGATTCGTTCACAAAATATTAGTTTCCTACAATCGTTTTCTGAACTGTTTTATCTCAAACGAATCGACATAAATCAAGGAGTTGTATGAAAGCTTATGGCTGTCGTCATGATCAGCTAAGTGTTTTCACAGCCGCGTCGGCGGCGAAGTTAACATTTCATTGTGCAAAGCTCGCAGTATACAATTCGGTGGTGCTTTGACAAGTGCCGGAGAGAATATTCGCACACACTGAATAGCACTTGGAGCGAAGACGAATGGTTCTGCACACCGGTGACACATTCCGAACACAATAGAAAAAGTAGTCTTACAAATTTTGGGAATTGATACACAGCAGGTAAATCCATTATTACATGTGTGTATTGTAGGCAGAATGAGGTGGTGAAATTAGCAGTCTACACGTATGTACAAACTGTCCCATGGGATACCACTAGTTCGGTTTAAAATGTTATAGAAACTGTTTTAATGCTAGGAAAATGGTAACTGTATCGACTGGTGGTCTACTAACAAATTCAGACTTCTTACTCAATGTACCTAATAAAAAGGAACGGCTTTTTTTCATAATTGGATGAAATAAATGTATTTTAATATTTCTTTATTATTGTATTGAGGAAGAAATCTGAATTTTATAGTGGACCACCAATCGATACAGTTATCTAATGAAACTCATCCTAGAGTACTTCATGATAACCTACATTCTTGGAACTTGATTCAAAACAATGTTTCCTACCGCAGGAAAAATTTCAAACATCATTTATTTCCATTTGTTAGTAAGGATGACAAACATAACTGTTTTTATACAGTTACTAAATATAAGTTTAAATCAAATTATTGTGTCGATAGTAACGATAATACTGATAGTCACAAAATGAATTACTACAAACATCAGCTGAAGAAAATTACTACATCCTTTGGAATTCAGAAATGTTCCATAAGGTTCATAAGGATATCGAACTGTTTAAGGCGTGCTGATGAGATCCAAAAATATCAAAATAGCGATTCACGTAGTCACAAAATGAATTACAACAAACATCATCTGAAGAAAATTAATAGATCCTTTGGAATTCAGAAATGTTCGATAAGGTTCATAAGGATATCGAACTGTCTAAGACGTGCTGATGAGATCCAAAAAGATCAAAATAGCGATTCACGTATGACAGGTTCGACAGATTACTGAACACCGTAAACTTTTTGTTCTTATCATATGTTAATTCCTAATAAGCTATGTATGATTCTAGCGTATAGGTAATGAAAATATGTGCGGCCATCTCTTCTGATGATTTCTAACTAAAAATCGCAAATATTTTGAAGTGTTCCAGTTTCCTAATTTACTAGCGATTACGTCTACCACTTATAAAGTATCATTTGCACTTAAAAATTAAAATTATCACTTCTGTTCATTTGTGGCACCCTGTAAAACTTCAGGTTGACATGGGTGATTGTTCGATCAATGAAACGCAACGTTTTCGTTCACGGGCAATTTGACCTGGAGAGGTTGACAGTTTTTGTGAAATGGAACAAGCATTTCAATGGAATACAAATAAAGCGTCTCTTTTGAGATATAGATACATGATGTTGTCGACCGCTTGATTTCTGGAATAGTTGTGTTGTTTGTTTGTATAGGTGTAGGTAGACAGTAAGGCGACACAAGGCAAAAATTTGATGATGATAAGAAGGTTTGATAAGCCTTTTAAGACATATATTTGTGGATTTAACAAGAAATTGGTTTTGAATGCATGAATCGATGCTACTAATAACGACTGTAAATGGATACTGTTTTAAATAAAAAATTATAGAACTGGTAAAACAATTGTGAAATTATTCAATGCCATCACAGAATCGTCAGTCTAGTGATTAGTTGTACACGCATGCAATTCCACTCTTTCTTATCCCAAACAATCCACGCAATTCTCTAAAACTAGAGCATCCACTTGCTTAACTGTTTATGAACAATAATCTAATTTAGATCTATCTCCGCTTTACTCCTATTTCTACTTCTATTTAATCTCCACCTAACCTTTCGTCTCTCAGATATCACAGAAGGTTTCCTATCATCTCTTTGTTCTCCTACTGTCTCTAATACCTCCTCATTCTCGTATGGTTTATAGAAAAACATTTATGTACGAAACTATTCATAAACGTGGTCACATAATATTCAGAAATCCAGAAAACCATACTTTTACGACAGTATATCTTGTATCATTGTACTAAAAGTAACCAAAATATTGTAGCGAGCACGAGTGTGTTTGTGTGCGGTCGGGCACACGTGTGCGTGAACGGCTTATCGATTCGACGACTAGCCGCGGGCGCCTTTCTTCATGTGCGCCGTATTTGCAAATGTGTGTGTCGTACCTGCGTTCTGGGAAAGCAGTTAAACAGTTCAAAGAAAAAATAAACTATCCGGACGTTTTCCAGAAGGTTCCCGAAAGTAAACAAAAGAGTATTTAAAGGAAGAGACGATCGCCGAGAGAAGCAGAAATTAATTGACCGTTGCAGAAGTAAATCCTGAAATAAATAGACAGTGACAGCAGTGAAATAAATAGCGCAGTGAATAGTGATATATCAACAATAGTGTAAATAAATAGAATAATTTGTAACCTAAGTTTAATAATAATTTAATAGTGTTTTTAAGTTCTTTAATAATTAGTGTAAATAAATAGTTTTTGGCGTTATCAGTCTAAGA
The DNA here is from genome assembly GCF_000699045.2 of Agrilus planipennis. Taxonomy (NCBI): domain Eukaryota; kingdom Metazoa; phylum Arthropoda; class Insecta; order Coleoptera; family Buprestidae; genus Agrilus; species Agrilus planipennis. The sequence continues at coordinate 507,084 of NW_020442462.1, read as the reverse complement.
AGTTAATTTTGTTAAACCCACGAACATTACAATATAATACCTATTATGATCAGATTGAAGTATATGGACTTTTAGATAATTAGCGATAATAATTGGCAACTAATTTTAACGCGAAAAAGTTTTATCAACGCTATCCTACCCTATACATTCCATAACATTTTTTCTGTTATTCTATCCTACATTATTCTAGCATGTTCCCTACATAGAGATGCGTTATTTTGGACCTTCACTGCTCAATGAGACTTTAATGGATCAACAGATTTGAATGAAACCTGGTGGAGAGATAATCTATGTCCTGGATCAGCATATATCCTGGAAACATACGATTACAGATGTGATTTCATGACAGCCGAAAAAGATTTTCCCTGACATAACGCAATTATTAAAGGAAAAGCCATATTGCGAATGACAAACCGTTCTCAAATTGACCTTTTATTCTCTACGGTCCACGAAATACGTTCAACAAGTTAAAATAGGAAGTGAAAATGTGATAATGCCGATTGTGCTAATTTTTTAATAACGGTATCCGATTGTTCGTTCTGTGCGAGGCTCGTTCGTTTATATTATAAATGTAGGTACAAAAGAGTGTCCTCATCAAAAAAATTATAAATTGCCGTGTAGTTTCCTTTCTGTGCGTCGCGTGTAAATAAAAACAGAACATCAAAAATGAATGCCGCCACGGCACGGCTAGTTTCGTATTAAGACCACCGGCGCACTGATAGGAACGCGATGTTTATAACGATACAACGATAACCATCCTCGCGTCATCCATCATCGTTTCTGTTTCGGACAGAGACACTTTCTTTAATGAAACTGCTGTCCATGCCGCCGCGGAACCAACGCAACCACGATCCAGTCGAACTACATACAACTCTAAAATAACAATAAAATCGAACGCCTACGACACGCATGTACGTACCTATGTAGCATAAATTGAACTATAATCATGCTGGAAAGCTCACACATTATTTAGTTATTGTATGAATCAATTGCTATTATTGTTATTAGGACGACGTTCTGCATTTAATGATGGAATATTGCCCTGCTGGAAGTACCTTTCTGTAGATAGAACAATTGGTCCCGTCATAAGGACTCATTCCCGACAATTTATGTCGTTCCGCTTCTACTGAGGAGCAAAGGAAGATCAAGTCGTGGTATTGGTCTTGGTCATGTTTATTTGTTCTTCGTCTTGATCTAGCTCTTGCTGATATAGTCTCGGTCTTGATCTTGTGTGTTGTCATAAATTTCCACAAATCATCTCCAAAGCCTTCTGAAGTTTGTGACTGTGAAGATATTTTTTTTGCAAAAAAATCGGTTGTCTGTAAAATCGGTTTACTGACGATAGTTGAACGTGACAACGTCATAAGAAAATACTAATGGAATGGTTTCATTTTTCAAAAGAAAATTTTAATTTTATTTGTTTAATAGATATTTTGTATGGATATAGATAAGGAGGTAAATGGAAATGTATTATTGTATAGCAGCTGTCCACGCGGACGCATCGCTCACTCAAATAGGAGAGAGACAGATGTCGAACGCTGCCGAACGCGGAGGCCTATTGTGCCTCTTTGTCGCTCGTTCCGCGCTCTCGCTTGCACTTCAAGCCTTAAATGGAACGCCTCAGAGCGAGGTAACGCCGCATGAGTCATGTTTTTTCGTGCGTGCAGCCGGCTCCATCGAATTATATAATAATTGCCTTAAATGTTGAAATTTTCTCTCCTACATAGGAAATCGACATGACTTTTAAAGAAAATAATGTCGATAGTTGTGAGAGTTATGAAAACTCAAGAATTTACCCTTCCTCCAACGCACAAATTGACCTTTTAGCGAACAAAATAACAGAAGGTTATCTGTATATAGGAATATAGGTACAAGGAACAGAGGACATTCTTGTAAATTCGTTGTAAACTTTCTTTCTTTATATTCGTTGTTATAATCTAGTAAAGCAAACTGAAAATTTCAAATACAAAAAATCTTTTGTTCCAATAAAAGAATATAATAAATTTGCTTCAAATAATTTAACTCATAAATCCTCTGAAAATAATAATTTTTGTTTAGTCTTGCGTATTTGATATTAGTCTTCCATATTCAGTCTTGGTTTTAGACTCGCCAGTATATGGTATTGGTCTTGCATTTTCGCAATACCAAGACTTAGACCAGTTTTGCTAATCACTAAAACCTTTACATTCGACTTAACTCGACGCGCTTTTTGCGGTCTTGGCTCGTGTGGCAGCTTCCATTGGGATGATTGAGCTTTGGTTTCCACGTCATAACATCAACCCCATGATTCGTCACCAATTATGACCCTCTGGAGCAAATTTGGATAGTCGCGGACAGTGTCTAACAATTCCTTAGCAATGTTACTGCGATGCTGTTTTTGGTCGAAATTGAGCAATTTTGATACGAATTTCGCGGTGACCCGTCTCATGCCCAAATCATTATTAAAAATCGAATGGCAGAAGCCAATCGATATGTTTGCGTCCTCAGCAACTTCTCTAAGGGTGATTCGACGATTGGCCAAACTATTTTCTTCACTTCATCAATGTTTTCGTCTGTTGTTGATGTGCTCGGGCGTCCGGCACGCTCTTCGTCGTTCAAATCTTCTCGGCCCTGTGAGAACATTTTATATCACGTTGCTTCTATCCAATGTAGCTTCACCATATGCTACAGTCGTTTGTTTTACACACAAAACTTAACACAGATTCTTTGATCCATTTCTTGGAATAGTCAAAACCGAAAAAGAGTCAAAACACGTGCAAGCAAAGCAGCTGTTAAAAATTAACTAAACATTCAAAATGGTCAGTATAGTGAGAGACAAGAGTACCAACATAATGCCACAAAAAAAAATAGAAAATCGAATGTACGTAACCCACGGAAATTCAAAATTTGCGATACTTTTTGAACAGATCTCGTATATGTCTCTGTAATATGTATTTGTCTATGTATACGTTTGGTGCGCGTTCCACAATAATCCTAGTTCAGTAGTATTCCAAGTGGGAACATATACCTATATACTTAATTAGAAGGAGTGAGAGAAAACAAAAAGTTGGTCAGCTGTAAAGGATATTCTTATTGTTCTGTTCGACGTGAATTTGTATCGTGTTGCTATCGAAACGAACATCCATCGGCAGATACAAGAATCGTTATCGATTCGACCGCACATCGACTAATTGAATGCCACGTTGCTAATTTCGATCGACATATCATCAAACTGCGATTTTTAATATTGGTTACAAGGTTGTTGCGGTTTTCTTATTATTCTGCAGTTCCGTTGACTAATTGACCTCCGCATCTATCCCTCACATTGTAGTGGTTAATTAGCGAGATTTGAAACCGATCGTTTTATGAGAACGTCAGGGAATTCTAAGAAAGAATTTAGTACCTAACTTTAATGTTTATTCTGTGAAAATGAAAGGAAATTTAGTAACCTTGTACAATTTTTACATGCTGCGTACCCTTGTTTCATAAGATCGTAATGAAATCATAATCGTTTTAGGTTTTAAACATACACTGTGTGTCTATCTGTCAAAACCCTCTTCCTTAGGAACGTGTGAAGGTATAAACACTCAGGTCTGCTATTGCTTGGAGCATGAAAAAATAAAACAAACTCAAGACATTCAAAAGATGCGACCAATTATGCCGGATATTTTGACACTTGTAAGGAAATAAAAATCTATTCTACAAGTTTATTCGGTGGGGAGTTCGACTCACTTTGCCGTCATCTCTTACATTCATTTCATTTAAAATTTAAGCTACTTTTTACAGGGATGTTAACATGTGCGTAATTTTCATTCCTCTGATCATCATCATAAGGTCGTCAGTCCTAAGACTAGTTGGACAAGCATCACCACGCATTCCTTCCATCCTTCGCATTTCCTTAAAATAAGAACATCCTACATCCGTAACTATTTGTGAACAGTAATCTAATTTACGTCTACTTCTACCCCTCCTAACTCCTGTTTCTGCCTCTAATATGTCTCTGACTAGACCTTCATGCCTGAGAAGGTGTACTACCAACCTATCTCATCTATTTCTTATTGACTTCCACAGAGTCCTCTGTTCTCCTATTCTTTTAAATACCTCTTCATTTCTAACCTTCTCTATTTACGGTATCCTCATCATTGGCCTGTAACACCACATGTCGAACGCTTCTAACCTTTATTCTTTACCGCCGCCCACACCGTCTTATTTTCAAATTTCTAAATTGACCATTCGCAAGCATAAATATAACTTCTTTTTATTGAAAGCGACTGGCTCTATCCTTTATATATATCTAGTACTCCTTCCGCCCTAACTTATCTGACTTCCTAAATACCGAAAATCAGTCACATCTTCTAATTTTTCGTCTCCTATCTACCTCATAATTGGCTATCTGTTTTCTTTTTTTGAACGCATTAGAATTTAAACTTTGATATAAAGTTGATGTAAGGCTGTCTTTTGAATTCTTAATAAACGTATGATTTTGTTATAATATTTTCTTTTTTGTGCGCCATTATCTGAGATTTGATCGGATCCTAAAAAAACTGGCGGATACCAAATCCAAACCAGGTACCCATCCCACCTCCAATACCTATCCGGCTAGCAAAATATGATATTTAAAATTGTATCTTCTATTTTCGAAGATTACCCCGAACAGAGGCAATTTTTTTTTGAGATGATTCAGTCTCTTAATTGTTTACGTAGGTGCTAACCATGATCATTAGATTAGGTCAAGTCCTGACTAATTTCCAAAATTAGAGCAAGCTTCCCAACTAGGTACATTATGACCTTTAAAAGGTAGAAAACAATAGTCCGGTTTGAGTCATGCTGATTTTTAGTTTACAGTTTAAACCGATAATGGTCAGCCGTTTATAAAACTGGCAGAATTTCCAAGTCCAGATATTAACATATATTCGTTCATATATGTGTCTGTGTATGTTTTGTAAGTAGCGTCCAACAAGTTGACAAGTTTCGTGCACGCAAAAACGTCGTTTTCGTTCGCGTCCACTGCGAGTGAGTGCACGGTCCCGTGCCGATGCCGGAGCAACTAGTGACATCGTTCGCTTAAAAAGTCGGCCCTGCTATGACAGGTGGACGGGACCGACCAAACCGATTCGTATATTACGATGACGTGTATTGTAAGCGAAAAAGGCCATACCGCCTTACGAAACAGTGTCATCGTTATATACGGGTCGAACACACACAGGGGAAGAAGAACAAGAAAGAACGAGGTGGGCAGATCGTTGTCAGCGGGCTTTTCACGTAATTAAGTACGCATGCACTCCTCTCTCGTTTGTTCTACATTAAAATAATTAATGGTGCTAACATCTGTCTTTGGAGACCCGGTCGTGTTCGTGTTATCCAGCTTTGCGTGGACGCTTAGCCGCGCGACCTGACTATCCTGATACGGCCTTATAGATAAAGTCGAGGATTAAACACGACCTTTATAGAATTAAAAACGTTGTATTATTCATTGCTCATCTCAATAATAGTTTTATAATAATTCTGAAAATTTTGGTGATGGTATTTCCAACTGTTTTCCGAAATGTAATTTCATACGTAGACCAACATTAACTGGGACTTTTCATTTGGAAGTCCCTTTTAATAATAAGAAAACATTTTCATTTCCTTTGTAGGAAAGTGCGAATATAATGATAAGAGACGAAGAATTGGAAAAAGTGGCTGATTTTAGGTATCTAGGAAGTTTGATAAGTCAGGACGGAAGAAGTAGTAGGCATATAAAGCAGAGGATAGCGCAGGGTCAACTCGCCTTCAGTAAAGAAAACTCACTTCTTTGCTCGCGAAACGATTAATATAGAAATTCGAAAAAGATTGTTAAAAGTGTATGTTTGGAGCGCGGAGCTGTACGGGTGCGAAACATGGATAGAGGGCGCGACGGAAAAGAAAGGGTTAGAAGCATTCGAAATGTGGTATTACAGGCGAATGATGAGGATACCGTGGATAGAGAAGGTTATAAATAAGAAGGTATTAAAAAGAATAGGAGAACAGAGGACTCTATGGAAGTCAATAAGAAATAGATGAGATAGATTGGTATGACAGAGACATGTTAGAGGCAGAAATAAGAATTAAGAGGAGTAGTGGTAGATCTAGATTAGATTACTGTTCGCAAATGGTTCTAGTTTTAGGGAAATGCGAAGATTAGCTGAGGATAGGAAAAAGTGGAGGTGCATGTCCAACTAGTCTTAGGGCTGATGGTGATCATGATAGGATATGACACCATATGGAACATTACATCATCGTCATGACTGGGTAAAGGTTCAAAGTGCATTCATTCGATTGCAAATGGGTACCTACCTAGGTGCGCCAGAATGTTTAAAAATCGATAATTTTGTAAAAAGTTAGAAAAGGTCATTTTTGTATATAACGTATAAAGAATGTTTGTCCTTTGTCCATCTGAATAACCGCTGTCCCAACAATATTGTTTAACCACCATTTCAGTGTAGATTTATATTAATATAAAGTCAATGTTGGTTGAGGGTATTTACGCACCAACACCTAAAATGGCCGCTACAGCGTTTTGTTAGTTTCAGATAGTTATTGAATAGTAGGCTTTATTACTAATGAGCGAGAATTATAAAGCACTTTACGGGTGCCACCATAGTAGTCCACAAAATTTACACCAAGAATATTGAAAAATCTGAAAATAAAGATGACTTACCACAAAATCTGGAAAATGCGATTGAACGAGACATCCCAAATATAGATACTGAAAAAAGTGTTCACGGTTAAAAATTTATTATATTGTAAAGTTACAAAATACTACTATTCGATTACTTTATCAGCTATATCTAAATGAATATTAATTTAAAGTTTTATTTTCTATTAAATAATACTTAAAATATGTCATTTCTCATCTCCATGTATTGAGTGTGACGTGAGTGCTTGAAAACATAGATTTTTATATAAATAATCTGAGAAATTTCAAAATTGCATGTTTTAGCAATAAAAGGTTGTTTCAAAAAATAGCTTTAAAGTAAGAAACAACATTATTTCATAATCAATATAGCCTTTCTATTAATTTGCTCCATCTTCTACTACAAGTTCTTTAATGAGTCTTTCCCAGTGTATTGCTTCGTCGGATCCACTGCGTTATGCATATTTTCTGAGCCTTTTTACTAATTCTACGTTTGATTTTTAATGATGTTACCAACAATAGTAGCTACTGCTGCAATTGATGTTTCCGTTTCGATAACATTCAGTAACTTTACTGTCACAATAATATTTATCATGTAGGTATGATAGAATTATCGGGGATCTTGCCACGAGAGTACTTTCGTGATACTACTACCACCGTGAAAACGACAAAGTTAACGAATGTCAGCTCTCCTTTTGCACTCTTATATTGCGCCGCTTGTAGAAGTAATTAAGGATGTAGAATGTTCCAGTTTTTGGGAAACGGGAAGATTGGCTTAGATGTGTGTCCAATAAGTCTTCGAAACTGATAACTTTATGACGATGATGTAATGCTTTTTGGTACTTTGATACATTCGTTAACTCGTTTTCCTTGACAAGTTGGTTCTTCCAACTCTAAAGTTTGCCGACCCCCGAAATAGGGAATCGTTTCATATTTTGTGCCTTCTATTTAAAATACAACGTAACAACCATTTCCCATATCTCCCATTGTAAGTCTATATATTACCATGATGCATCATCTTTTTCCTTTTCTATGTACGACAATCACCTCATACATTTTATTCATTCGGATTCACAAAACTCTTTAATGTGCCGAAATCATAATTTGGACCTCTTATAAATAGTTAGGAGTCTATTCACAATTCTATATTAACCTCAAGTAATTTATTTAACTTCTGTGTAGCGCCCAGAAAAAAAAAATACTACCTACTTGAACAGTAGCAATTTCTTTCGGTCTTCTTGTCCACCTTGATGATATTTCAAGTCAATATACAGCTAATACATAACCATTATAAATACCATCGTCTATAATAAGGCCGCTCGCTCATTAAACAGGTTCCCCGATGATTCTTCACCCAAACATGTGCTAATGTAGCCACTGGCACAGCCAGGCAGGTAGTAAGTAGCTAAAATAAAGTAGTTATTGGGCAGAAAATGAATAGCGTGTAATTTTCAAAAGAAACGGCACTTATTGTGACTCTTTTCGAATACACGCTCTGAAAAGATAAAAGAAAAGGAGAGTGATGATGTATCTTTGATTACCCGTTTCAGATCCGTAATAGTTAATTTTTTATTACTAACCTGCAGCCGATGGAACTTAGATAAGTTGAATTCTAAATAAAATATTAAAAATTCCAAAGTAATAAGTAATAGTAGATATTTATTTATGGGCTAAAGAGACTATAGTCCAAAGCGGCAGAATTGTAAGCCAGCAAATATCTCTTCACATTAATGTAACAACCTTGTTGATAACGTTTATTGAACTTAATCACTTTTTGCGACAAGTCTCTGAAACTAACTTTCTGAAAACTTCAGAAAATTATTTTTGGTGTAATTGGCATGTATGTCCGGACGTGGCGAAAAAAAAGTTAGAATCTTTCGAAATGTAGTGTTACAGGCGAATGATGAGGATACCGTGGATAGAGAAAATTAAAAATTCGATTATAGTGTGTGTGTAATTCATTTTTTTTATAATTGGATTTATAGGTTCAGTAAACTTAGGCATTGTGAGATTGGATAATTTGTGTTTAATATAGCTAGATTTAATTTCTTTTTTAATATTTCACAGACTCAGCATCATATTCTTTATTTGCAAGATCATCACAGTTTGAAATCTACACTTCTTAACACAGCATAATTACGTAAAAATTTCACTTTTGCCCCATTGTTGTGTTGTATTGATAACACGTTTAAGCGGAATCTTTGTATCATTTTGGTTAATTTTTCGTAAACACTAACATCAGTTATATTTTTAAATACAGGAACGATCTTAATTTTTACCCTTAATTTCTTGATTTAGCTGTTTCAATATGATGTTTTCAATTATAATGGACTTGATATCATGGTCATCACCTTCAATGAATATCGTGCGATTTGTTCTTAGATTGAGATAATACTTGTTCAACATCTTCAAAAAGTTTTTCATGTGCTCTTTAACTTTCATTAATTTTTATTTCAGCAATAATTTGTCTTGCTTCCTCACTAAGTGTAACTGCACAGATAATGGTTATTACTGCATATTGCAAGAATATCACTCAGAAACTTCACATTCTTTAAACGATTGAAGTCATTCAAATGGTAAACTTCTTCACAGATTATACAAACTACAAAATCACTTTTATATTCGGATGTCACTTTAAATTTTTAGCACCGCGTGTGTCCAGTAGTGCCACGTCGGACGCCATTACACTACATTTCAAATTTCAAGATAATTTCAACATTTGTAGATTTTTGTTTTACTTTTCAAGTTGCTAGAACAAATAATATCTATATTTATATTTAATTGTAAGCCCTAAATCCATGTCGCTATATACGTATACCTACTATAGACAAAAATCTTTATAAGCGTTATTATTGGTTACTGTAGAGGTGAGGATTGGAGATTGGACTACCACTGCCAGTGAGGGTGGTCTTCATTTACCTATTTAATCTTATTCCCTTAAACAGCCAAACAAGGCTTTTCTTTCTTTTTTTTTTCTTGTTGAAAAGATGCGGCACACTAACTAAGAAAGTTTCATATTTCGCTAATTTTTCATTTCATTGCTTCTGAAAGAGATAACCTGTTCATTGTTCATTGTTCACCAATTGCTTTTGTTAAATTATAATACGTTACAAAACACCAGTAGCAACCCCTGTAAGTAATCTTTCTTGCATATAGCCTGTTTCTTAAATCTTAAAGGGTTGCTATTAAACACCAAGACGAGCGAATATTTTGTAGAACAACCCTTCATTTTACGAACCGCCACCGCTCAAAATATTTTATTGCCTTACCAACCTGTTGATGCAAAACAAATTCATAGTTTTTACTAATTAATTTATTTTTATTTCCACCAAGCAGAAGTATGCCTTATACTTAAAATATTTTTAATTGATTAAAAAAAGGACCTCTATGACGTGTTTTAATTAATTGATTTTTAATAATCCCCATCAAATAATAAATTGTGACTTTTCAGAGTTGTAAAATTATCGGAATAAAAATACGAAAAACATGTTAGATCTACTAAAATCGCAGTCAGAAGGACTTTTTACTACAAATGAAACACACTCTTATAAATTTCTTAAATTAATTTAAGTCTGGAATAAAGGACGTATTAGCATCCAGCAAGGAGGAGTTAGAGATAGCTTTAAATAAAATGGAAGCGGTATTGACAAAACAGTACTGTATGAAAATAAATAAAAATAAAACAAAAATACTGGTATGCAAGGGAAGAAAAAGTAGGGAAAGAGCGAATATAAAGATAGGAGACGNTATTTGTAAATGTGTGTGTCGTACCTGCGTTCTGGGAAAGCAGTTAAACAGTTCAAAGAAAAAATAAACTATCCGGACGTTTTCCAGAAGGTTCCCGAAAGTAAACAAAAGAGTATTTAAAGGAAGAGACGATCGCCGAGAGAAGCAGAAATTAATTGACCGTTGCAGAAGTAAATCCTGAAATAAATAGACAGTGACAGCAGTGAAATAAATAGCGCAGTGAATAGTGATATATCAACAATAGTGTAAATAAATAGAATAATTTGTAACCTAAGTTTAATAATAATTTAATAGTGTTTTTAAGTTCTTTAATAATTAGTGTAAATAAATAGTTTTTGGCGTTATCAGTCTAAGAAGTTAATTTTGTTAAACCCACGAACATTACAATATAATACCTATTATGATCAGATTGAAGTATATGGACTTTTAGATAATTAGCGATAATAATTGGCAACTAATTTTAACGCGAAAAAGTTTTATCAACGCTATCCTACCCTATACATTCCATAACATTTTTTCTGTTATTCTATCCTACATTATTCTAGCATGTTCCCTACATAGAGATGCGTTATTTTGGACCTTCACTGCTCAATGAGACTTTAATGGATCAACAGATTTGAATGAAACCTGGTGGAGAGATAATCTATGTCCTGGATCAGCATATATCCTGGAAACATACGATTACAGATGTGATTTCATGACAGCCGAAAAAGATTTTCCCTGACATAACGCAATTATTAAAGGAAAAGCCATATTGCGAATGACAAACCGTTCTCAAATTGACCTTTTATTCTCTACGGTCCACGAAATACGTTCAACAAGTTAAAATAGGAAGTGAAAATGTGATAATGCCGATTGTGCTAATTTTTTAATAACGGTATCCGATTGTTCGTTCTGTGCGAGGCTCGTTCGTTTATATTATAAATGTAGGTACAAAAGAGTGTCCTCATCAAAAAAATTATAAATTGCCGTGTAGTTTCCTTTCTGTGCGTCGCGTGTAAATAAAAACAGAACATCAAAAATGAATGCCGCCACGGCACGGCTAGTTTCGTATTAAGACCACCGGCGCACTGATAGGAACGCGATGTTTATAACGATACAACGATAACCATCCTCGCGTCATCCATCATCGTTTCTGTTTCGGACAGAGACACTTTCTTTAATGAAACTGCTGTCCATGCCGCCGCGGAACCAACGCAACCACGATCCAGTCGAACTACATACAACTCTAAAATAACAATAAAATCGAACGCCTACGACACGCATGTACGTACCTATGTAGCATAAATTGAACTATAATCATGCTGGAAAGCTCACACATTATTTAGTTATTGTATGAATCAATTGCTATTATTGTTATTAGGACGACGTTCTGCATTTAATGATGGAATATTGCCCTGCTGGAAGTACCTTTCTGTAGATAGAACAATTGGTCCCGTCATAAGGACTCATTCCCGACAATTTATGTCGTTCCGCTTCTACTGAGGAGCAAAGGAAGATCAAGTCGTGGTATTGGTCTTGGTCATGTTTATTTGTTCTTCGTCTTGATCTAGCTCTTGCTGATATAGTCTCGGTCTTGATCTTGTGTGTTGTCATAAATTTCCACAAATCATCTCCAAAGCCTTCTGAAGTTTGTGACTGTGAAGATATTTTTTTTGCAAAAAAATCGGTTGTCTGTAAAATCGGTTTACTGACGATAGTTGAACGTGACAACGTCATAAGAAAATACTAATGGAATGGTTTCATTTTTCAAAAGAAAATTTTAATTTTATTTGTTTGATAGATATTTTGTATGGATATAGAGAAGGAGGTAAATGGAAATGTATTATTGT
>NW_020442462.1:464399-488100 GCF_000699045.2 Agrilus planipennis | reverse complement strand
GCTGATTTTAGATACCTAGGAAGTCAGATAAGTGAGGATGGAAGGAGTAGTAGGGATATAAAGCAGAGGATAGCGCAGGGTCGTGTCGCCTTTAATAAAAAGAAGTCACTTCTATGTTCGCGAACGGTTAATTTAGAAATTCGAAAAAGGTTGTTAAAGGTGTATGTTTGGAGCAGGGTGCTGTAGGGGTGCGAAACATGGACAGTGGGCGCGGCGGAAAAGAAAAGGTTAGAAGCGTTTGAAATGTGGTGTTACAGGCGAATGATGAGGATACCGTGGATAGAGAAGGTTAGAAACGAAGAGGTATTAGAAAGAGTAGGAGAACAGAGGACTATATGGAAGTCAATAAGAAATAGGCGAGATAGGTTAGTAGGACATCTTCTAAGGCATGAAGGTCTAGTCAGAGACATATTAGAGGCAGAAACAGATGTTAGGAGGTGCAGAGGTAGACCTAGATTAGATTACCGTTCGCAAATAGTTAAGGATGTGGGTTGCTTTAGCTTTAGGGAGATGCGAAGATTAGCTCAGGATAGGAAAGAGTGGAGGTGCGTGTCCAACCAGTCTTAGGACTGAAGACCTTATGATGATGATGATGAAAGGACAATATTCTTATTACAGCTGTTTTTGTTTATTCTATACAATACAATATAACAAGAATACGTTATCAATCTTTATTTCTAGAACACTAAAATTGTTAAAGGAATTGAGCATCGACCCCTTTTAATTACAGAACAATAGTACAGTCATTTGGTAGTTTTGTCTAGAAAGTTTTCCGGGAGTTTTGAAAACTGGTAATTTCATAGATTTTGAGGTGCTCATTCCGAATTTCAACTTTGCCACCTCGTATATTTGCCGCTCGCACCGCCATATTGGAAAAATGGCGCCTAAATGCAGCTTTTTGGCAATATCTCCTTTCCAACTCATTTTACGATAAAAACAGTTATATACAAAATGAAACTAGGGCAATTGCGTACAATTGTTGTAGCTACCTTTTTTCCATAAAGTCAATAGTTTTGGCGTACGAGCGCCACAAAGTGTACTCCAACGCGTGTTTTGGTAAAGCTCAATAGAAATATTTAGTCTGAGTCATCAGTAGAGTTCGGAATATATGCACTAAAAAATAGCAAATATACGCATGCAAATATGCTTTAAAAATCGTCAAAATATGCACTACTATATGCATTTAAATTTTAAATAAAACACAAAGAAATTCTATTAACACTTTAATTTGTTCAAATTACAATAGCATAACTTACAAAAAAAAACAACGAACGTTATCTTCAGACACGAATTTGAATAAATCGCCGATTTGGAATACCATGTCCAGTTAAACTTTATGAAAATATACAAAGTGCAACTCTTGTGAACGCCATACGTTTGGTTCACAAAATAGAGTAATGAAATGGCAAGAAAGTTTTGTTAGATTTTGATCTAGAAACTCGACATTCTTTCAGCATACATATACGGCCTTTGTACTAAAAATTACTCAAGTCCAAAACTTACCATTTATATGTAGACTTGTAAAAAATTAAACAAAATAAGAGGCGGGAGGAAAAATAATGTAGAAGATTGTGGTAAGTAAAAGACAAAATAAACTAAAAGAGAGTCATCCCTAATTCTAATTACTATAACAAAAACTAAGNGAAATGAGTTTTTTTGGCAAAAATACGTGTTGGAGTACACTTTGCGGCGCTCGTACGCCTAAACTATTAACTTTATGAAAAAAAGGTAGATACATAAATTATAGGTAATTGTCTCTAGTTTCATTTTATATATAACTATTTTTATCGTAAAATGAGTCGGAAAGGAGATATTGTCAAAAAACTGCTTTTTGGCGCCATTTTTCCAATATGGCGACGCGAGCGGCAAAAATACGAGGTGGCAAAGTCGAAATTCGGAAAGAGCACATCAAAATCTATAAAATTACCAATTTTCAAAACTCCCGGAAAACATTCCAGGTAACCACTATTTTGCACTGTACTACAAGCTGTGTGGTCTCGTAGGACACTCGGTAGTTACGAAGATTCTTAAGCTATTTCACAAATATTTTTTTTCGGTGAAAAATCTAGGGAATAAAAAAGAATTAATCTGGCAATGCTAATTATTGCTGATTAGCTCTTTGCGATAAGGAATTCAGTTTCAAAAGTAATAAAGTAAATGCAAAAGTTATTTCGTATTAGAGTGTAGAAGTCAATTCAATAAGTAAATGGATTGTACTTATATATAGTATTAAAATTGATTCGTCAGTTTGAATTGAGAGAGAATCCGTCCCTGGTTATTCAAAAAACAAATAACAACAAAAGATTAACATTGGAGCAAGCATCAAGGAGGAAAGCTGCTGGGCAAACCAGTAGCTGCTTTAAGCGAAGGAAGATCAAAGACGGCTATGTGCGTCCATCTTTTTTAAAAAGGCCACTGACTGAGGAATTTATTCTTTGCGGCTTTATGAAATACCGCTCGCTTTCATCCTGATACAGTGAAATGTGAAATTCAATTAGACAACCTACAAATAGACGCTATGTTGGGCTAAAAGACGAGGAAGAGGAGAGCTGTCTGTAGTACGAGTAACTATATTGTAAGAAATAGACGGCATGGACGGCGAAAATGCCCGTTTACTGGGATGAAGTTGAAACTTACGTATCATATGATATTATAAGGTATAATAAAGTTAATTTTGAGAAAAAAAAACAAATGTACTTATATGTAGGTACAAACTTAAAAACTAAAAAGTAGAAAATAATATTTTAATTACTTCAAAGCAAACTACATTACAAAACAATCGACAAAATCATTTACAATTTATAATCAGTTATTTTTGGAGAGGGACAGTTCAATTCTGCCTTTGCAACAAACTTTTCCATTAGGGTAATTTCCCTTTGGATGGCACCGACTCCAAAATTAACTGATTATAAATTGTAAACCTACATAAATATCTATGATTTTGTCGATTATTCTGTAAGTAATTAAAATATTACTTTCTACTTTTTACTTTATGTTTGTACATAAAGGTACAGTCTTGAAGTCGGCTTTTGTTTTTTTTTTTCTAAAAATTAACTTTATTTTTAAATTTTTAGTGTATATATAGTTTTAATATTTGTTTATTTTTTCAAAAAGCATTGAATCAATTTCCATAAAATTTATATGGGACCACTTCTGAATAAATTCATAATTGGCAGAGTAATGGCGTAACAAATATACAAAAAAACATACAGTCGAATTGACAACCTTCTCTTTTTTCTTTTAAGCCACTGCGGCGGAGAAAGAGAAAGGCTGGCGTTGGCGGAGAGAAGGCAACAGCTGTATTAGATGGATATAATTCGCAGCCGCGCGGTGAGTCCGCTAGAGTCCCGGCGGTGTGTGCTGTGCTCAGCTGTTGTTTTCTTACCTCTGCTCTCCACGTGGCTGGGCATCATTGCCTCTATTTGCGGACTGTGTAAAAACCAAATCACAATTTGCAGTAAACTTGTGAAAAGGAAATGTGTGCTGGGACACACAGTAGAAGTGAAACTTCAAAGGACAAGTGGAGAAACGAATGGCAACGGACAAGTTGAAAAAAGAATAGCAACAAAATTTTTACTTGAGGTTTTACGGGCAAGTTTTCAAATTGGACAAGTACATTAACAACTTGTCCATATAACTTGGAGTAAAAATTCTGTTGCGATTCGTTTTTCCACTTGTCCGTTGCCATTCGTTTTTTCACTTGTCCATTGAAGTTTGACTTCTACTACGTGTCCCAGCACACATTCCGTTTTGTATTGGACTTTATTTGTGGGTGTACGAGTATGATTTATGATCGCATTGTGATCCTTCTGTCGCAGACCTAAAGCACGGAATTATTGATTTTGACCAACTGGCAACATTTGTAACAATAGGGAAAATGGAAACGATGCATAACCTTTTTCTACGTATTTTTTTAGAGGGCATGTTGAATTTCTTAACTGAAGCTCCTTCAGCTGCGACGCCACTGGAACATAATAAGAGTGTAGGGAAGATCAAGAAAAGCAACCGTAATTATGCGGGTACTGAAAAGCGGCAAATGTTCCCTTTGCGCAACTTTTAATTGGAATGTTATATACCGCGTCTCTCAGCTCATCGTGTACTGGTGCGCTTTGTTCGCATCCAACAACTATGTATAATAATAAAAGAAACCGAAGGCGGCAAAAACTTTGCAGTCCAAAGAACACGAACAGGCGGCTCCTTCGCGAAAATTACGCAGCCCCAGCGTCGAGCGAGCAAACTTCGACAAGTTTACTTCGGAGTTCAGGAAATCTGAAGAAGCAATTGTATAGAAACTGAACACTCAATCGATAAATGCGAAATTGTACGTCGTGAAGAAAGACAAGATTAAAGATAAGGAAATACGTAAGCATAAAGCGAACTCACTGCCAAAAAGCAGGCTTCTTACAAAATGCCTTATGGCTGTTTTTCAAAGGACTACGTCAATTGTAAAATGAAGAACACTTACATTGCATCGTGAGTGAAGGGGGTAGTACTTATGATTTACTAATCAAAGGAACTTGTATAAGAAAGTGCATCTCAGAGTGGACTATTTTTTCCATTAAAAATNGAAATTTAGGAAGAAGAAATGTCTTATAGCACAAGTAAAAATCCGAAAACCATAAATTTGTACTTACAGCACAAAAAACATAATTTTTCAATTATAATATTGTAACTATTCTTTTAGGGAGTGATTTTGGGAGCAAAATGAAAAGCGGAAAAAAATCCAGTTCAAAGTATACAATTCAGTAAATTTAGAATCATTAGTTTATTTAACAATAAAAACGATATTATCTAGAGTTTTCCATTAAAAATTAACTTTTCTATATTATTAAGGTAAATAAAATTCCTCAAAAACTCAATAAAGCCAATAATTCAATGCAATTAGCCGAAAAAATAGACAACAATATAGAATACATCAACCAATTAGAAGGCAGTACTTTTTAGAACGATTTTCTGATTTCTACTATATGCATTACAAATTTTAATTTGTAATGTTGAGTAATGTATATTACATCAGAAACTGTTAATAACGAACATTAAGCTTGTTGTCGGTTACTCCTAAAGATGTGGATTGTATTTTAATCTTATTAGTTCCCATCAGCACGCCATAGGTATCGCTCGTTTCTATAACTGTATCTGTTGCATACAACATAAGAAGCAAAAGTTTGGCCGGCTCTGCTGTAGTCTTGCTTGATGCAAGGGGGCGCGTGAGTCCCGTCGATCTTGATTTAGTTTTCATTATTATAAAAATAAGATTTACTATATATGTATATATATGTTCACTGAACACTACACGTTTTGTGCTCGGGGCGAACTGCTACTTCCTCTACGTTAATCGTTAACATCAGACGAACCAACGAAAACGCATCATTAGTTAAACTTGAATATAATTAATAAGAAACGGCGTTTTTCCGATAGATCCACTGTTGAAATAAAATCTGCCAATTGTTTCGTCTCCAACTGTAATACATCTTCAGTATATGCAAACGATGTTGTTTATTAATAAATACGTTATGGACAACGGCCGATCAGTCCGGAAAACATCTTTTCTTCTCTAGATGATGCCGGCCGTGATGTCGGTTTTTTGGCTCTAAGATGATATACAAATACATACATGACCCATAAAATGCATAACACAGTAGAACGTCTTTAAGTCGAGCCTCGATAAGTCGAAAACCTCCAAAACTTGAAAAAATGTTTTGTTCCCTTCCCTTCAAACCCAAAACCTCCATTACTCGAAATTTCAACCTTCTATTAGTCAAAATAATCAGTGATTCCCTGCAAGCAATTTTGTTATATACTTTCTCTCAATAACTCGAAATATTAAATTGGACTTCTCCATCCCGAACACAGCAATGTTTTATTTTACAACCTTTACAATTCGATAATTTAGAACTTATTACGTCTATAGTTCGAAGGAAACTAGGTTATCGACTTTAAGGATTTGCCTACAATGTAAGTACACCACTGTTTCTTAGAAAACAATTTAAAAGTATACAATAAGAATAAATCTTAACCTCTACAAGTCGAATCTCAAATCCGCCTGAGACAAAATCCTCCATAAGTCGAAAACTCAATAACTCGAATTTTTTGGCGTCTCCCTTGATGTTCGAGAAAAACAAGTTCTACTGTATACATAATACATGAACTTAAATCATACATGATAGTGTTTTGCAATAATAATAAGTACTAATTGGTAGGTAGGTTTATGATGACGCCAATCTTTTGATCAGTTGATATCACGAAAGGAGACTCCTAGATTTGTTTGTGTGAAGTACTGTACTACGTATATTTAAAAAAATACAACGTGTAATTATACAATACGCTACTGAAGTGAAACTTCTTCAAACACACAAACATGTCGAGTTAACGAATTGGTTGAATGATATTATTTGTACTCTATGCTTCGCACGGGTGGAATGCTGATAGTAATACACTTTAGAATGTCTTTACATACAACAATTACAGCTTTTTTGTCATTAGACAATACAAACTGGCCGGTACCGCCGCAATCGCTATGTCTCTGCATTTTAAATCTGTAATATATTCGAAAATATTCATTTAAAGTACATGCTGTAAAGGGCCATATTGATCTATATTAAATGCACAATGTATTTAAAAGTACTTAATTGGATAAGGATTAATGCTGTATTGCTTAAAATCGCTTCGTAAATAAGCCATTATTTCTCGTAAAAAGTAAAGGAGAAAAATGGTTATTGTGGGTTATTCCTAAGAGATAGACATATACCATCGTGGACTTTTTTGTAGACCTTTTTACGGTGTACAATACTGTGGTATATTATTTTGATCTATCTCGTAGGGTTCAGCCAGCGTTTGCAATGTAAGCGCAAAAAATGTGTTTATCACGACATCACATTAGAAACCTCTAAAATTATCAGTGTTTCTCTACTATATTATGCATGTATTATACACATAAACCTTCCTCTTGAATTACTTTATCTATTAAAAAAAAACGCATTAAAATCCGTTGTGTAGTTTTAAAGATCTAAGCATAGCATAGGGACAGACAGCGGAGGAAATGCGTTGCATGATTTCGTTACATAGCAACTCGCATGAAACGAACTGACCCTACCGTGCTTAAAGAAGTTTCACTTCAAAAGTTGAGTTATTCTATTGATCCAAATGCCCACAATGGAACGAGTATATCTATAGGTAAATGATATAACCCGTTATTCAATTACGAAAACTAAGTAGGCATAATAAAAAAGTAGGATCTATAAACACCTATTTCATTTTATATTTTACGAGCATAATAGAAAGTATTAGAGATTATTTCTGTTCGCCTGATTTCATATAGGTACAGCGTCCGACCGCAATGTGGGAACCCCCGAGTCGAGGCGGTTCCTTTACCCTTGGCTTACGCTCCTGAAAACGCCCTGCCTTTATAAACGGGTCCACATTCTCACTTTATTAAATACGGAATTACCTGAGCCCGTATCTGTTTCGTCGGTTTTTGAACTTCTTAAATTTCCGACAATGATGATCGGGATCAACAAAAAAAAAAAGAACTAGATCTCTCTAGCTTATGAACTCTTGTCGGCACTTTTGTGTCCCTACCGTATTCCCGGGATGGAAGGATGAAACTTTACTAAGCCAGAGAAAAGGACGAGGATTTTACATTATGAGGATTACGCGCAGGTATATCTGTATCTATGGAAGAAGTTGTCCGTCTTCATCTTATATCCAAACGTTTTGTGTATCGGGTATAAACATGTATGCACGTATGTACGTATGTGTATGTATACGCTGAGAGCTTTATTGAAAACGAGAAGGATTGGAAAAAGATCTTTTTCAGCTTATCGGGATTTAAGTAAACACTCACCGCCTGGCGGATTGTATTAACATTTTTATCCAGGCAACCTGCTCGCTACAATCTTTTTTCGATTTCATTCTAGTTTATAACCTCAACAATAAAATTAATGCATTTAGCCATCCATCCCTTTATTTCTGAAGCTACTGAATTCAAAAATTTTAAAAACTGAAAAAAGCATCCTACTTAAAATTTACCGAAAAGCTGAAACAAAAGTTTACGATATTTCAAGATGTAGATTCTGCGATCAGTTTTTGATCAAATTCTAATTCAGTGACAAAAGATAAGACGGAAACAGGTGGTCATATTCTTCTTTCATTTCACGTAGGAATGTTCAAAAAAGAAAACAGTGATATCGAGAGGCACCCTTCAGGAACTAAATTTCTCAACAAATTCCACAAATATCTCCATGCAAGCAGTGAGGGGGAGAGAGACTGAGTTTAACGCTTCCACGCTACGTACGATTTTGTTGCATTCACAACTGAAGATAAGAAACTTCGTTCCAAAAAGGTCAAAAATTTCATGACATCTGAAAACGCTGGAGCCAAATTCGGACATCTCAGATCTTACTTTCTGATTTATGTTAACTACGAAGTGATTACACAGTATCTTTTTTTCTTTTTAAAGACGTATTAGAGATCGATATAGGTACATATCCTTTTTATAGAAACAATAAGTATGCAATTTCATGTGCCCAAAATAATCTATTCCTATACCCTATTCAATATTAACCGTGCACTTCAACTCTTCATTGTACGCATTATATTAGAGTAATTGCAGTATTCCCCATCCCTTTAACTCAATCGCAACCTCGCAACCCTAATAAACTGCTCGACTCGAACAGTTAATAAGCAATCCCGAAGGAAAACACAAGTAACCACAACATTGTTGTAGCTATTTATGAATGACTAATACGGTTAAGAGTTTTTTATTTGACGATTTTTAATGTCAATTTGTAAAAGTTAAGAAAATTCTTGAAATGGTTAATACTCATTTTAATTTAAAATCGTTTCTTAAAGTAATTATGACTGGACGATGATACTGAAAGTGGTTCAATAGATAGTCCATACTACGATGCTAGGGTATTTTGGAAATCTATGTCTAAAATTTTGTGTAAAGTTAGAAAAGGTCATTTATTTGTAGAATAATATGTATCATGGAAGAGCAACCTTTGACAATCTGGATAATCGCGGTTCAGCAATATTTTTTAACAAACTATTAAGGTCAGTTTTGTCTAAAGGAATTTACGGGCCAAACTTTTAATCGTGAATATACTTCTGCAATGTTTGGATTTGGATTATTTCGAGTAAATTTAGGATGTCTCATTCAATGGGATTCTTCAGATTTTGTGGAAAGTCATCTTCATTTTAATTCTAATGGAATTTTTATTGACTCTCATACTGACATTTCTACGTCTTAATACTCGCTCATCTGATACGTAGCAAAATGTTTTTAAAATATCCCGTAGAGGACGTCTTAAATATGTTGGTACGTCAATTCCTTAAGCCAAAGCTGACCTTTTCGATAAAGAACGTTGGTGTATTGCAATGCTACAAAAATGACCTTTTCTAACTTTACACAAAATTGTACACATCGATTTTTATCGAACACGGGCTGTTTTAATTAATTACTGATCATCAAGAACATAATCATCATCATCATCATAAGGTCGTCAGTCCTAAGACTGGTTAGACACACACCTCAACTCTTTCCTATCCTGAGCTAATCTACGCATTTCCCTAAAACTAGAACAAAACACATCCTTAAATATTTGCGAATAGTAATCTAATCTAGGTCTACTTCAACCCCTCCTAACTCCCATTTCTGCCTCTAATATGTCTCTGACTAGACCTTCATGTCTGAGAAGGTGTCCTACCAACCTACCTCGCCTATTTTTTATTGACTTCCGTAGAGTCCTCCGTTCTCCTATTCTTTCTAATATCTCTTCATTTCTAACCTTCTCTATCCACGGTATTATCATAATTCACTTGCAGCATCACATTTCGAACGCTTCTAACCATTTCTTTTCCACAGCACCCACCGTCCATGTTTTGCACCCAATTTCCCTACTTGCTTCATTGTCCTAACATAAAACATAATGCTTTTTATAAATATTGTTAAAATCGATGAAACGAAATAAACGCATTCGCTCGCTTAATCTATATTGCGTACCCTTACGAGACCTTTTCCTACAGTTCTTCCTGCCATAACCGTTCCAGAAGTCCCACATACTTCAATAACAATCTCGTTGTCATCAAGAGGAGGACAAACATGCCTTTCTATTGTTATACACATAAGACCTTTCATATTTGCACACAAAATCGAGTTGGTCCAAACTCCACGGGATTATGTAAACAAACATTTGCGAAGTTGTGTCTTCCTGTTGTGACGATAGACATACACATACATCTACTACCTACCAGTTGTCAACGCATGTCAAATATGTCGCTGCTACAACCGCCACTAAGAAGGTAATTACTAGGGTTGTGATGTACTCGAAATGCTATTCAACTTACCCTATTGTGTCGGAGTGGCGGACAGGATGCTATCAATTTTGAGATGGAATATATGTCCCATTTTTATACAATTTATGAGGATTTATCATACATATGATACATAATGCGTTTGAAAATTTCTATTCACTGAATTTGACACTAGAAAACCAATGATTTGTGTTTATTTAAACTAAGTCGTCACAATGAAGACTAATCTTCAAAGTATACAATTCAGTAAATTTAGAATCATTAGTTTATTTAACAATAAAAACGATATTATCTAGAGTTTTCCATTAAAAATATTATACGATAAACTATTAACTAGTCATAAGTAACATTAACATTCTTATTAAGGTCAATATAACCCTTGTGTACTCTTGGTAAAGACATATTTAGAAGATTTATTGAATTTTCCAAACAATTTAAAAGCTAAAGGTTTATATAATTTTTGACTGAAATATAATCATTTAAGATTACAATTTCAAGTCACCTTTAATCAAAGGCGCAACAAGGGGGGGGGGTCACGGGTGCCTGAGCACCCACTCGATTGAGTTGGGCACCCAGTCAATTCCAGTCGATTCAGATAATAACCGAACTTGAAAGTTCGGTTCAAATAGTTCAAGCTCATAAATAAACAGCCGAACTCGATCTTTTCAGTTTCACAACCGCAGTATATAAATAAACAAACAAAGGTAATCTAAAATATTATAATAATTTCTATTCGGTGATGGGAGCACCCAGTCAAACTGTAACGTTGTTGCGCCCCTGCCTTTAATAGCCCTTAAAGCAGAGTTGTCTATAGTTTGGATGTTCAAAATTGGCATAATTTGAAATAAAACTGACGCATTTAGCTTCTTCTTCAACTAACTAACTAGACAGACGACAGACGTTGTGGAAAATATCGTAAACATAGAAAAGAGATGTCAAGTAGAAATTGCAGCGGACACTAATAAAGAAAACGAATAACATTACAGCAATTAGCATCTAATAATAACAGAAAAAGATGCAAACAAGCAGAATGTACGCATCTTCCCACGAAAGGTAGCAAATGACTACAGTCCCAAGTGGAAATAAGAGGATAAAATACATCCATTCCCATAGATAATTTATTGTGGATTTTACCAAATTTGATCGCCCGAACTATAGAAACGTGATGTTTAGCCGTTATGTGAAGTGGATCAAATTTATTCAAAACTACCTCTTTAAAAGATTCATCCGTTTGGTCAGAAATATATGGCGCGTTGATGAGATCAAAGTCACTACCCGCGTTTGGTAGTGACTATAAGAACTGAATAAAGTGTTTTTATTAAGACGTTTTGTTGGCCTATTACGTATGCTACATCGTCTAGTAAGGCCTCGATGAACAACAACTGAAATACCTCATTTTCTTGGACCTTCTAAATGGGGACAAACATGATACCTATGTTGGTAAACTGTATTTGATTTTTTAGAAATCTTGTCGACATACGTATGTGTCATGTATTCCTGCGTGTAATGTAGTATGAATTTTGAGGAATTCAAGAGAAAGGAAGTAAAAAGAGGACTTCTCTTCCATTGTATTTATCTGAAAGAGTCATACCATGGCCAAATTTTCTTAAAATGGTAGGGATATAGGCAATATGTATTAAATCTAAAGAATGTATCACCATCATAAGGTCGTTAGTCGTAAAACTGGTACCTCCACTCTTTCCTATTCTGAGTTAAACTTCGCATTTCCCTAAAACTAGAACTACCCACATCCTTAACTATTTGCAGACAGTAATCTAACCTAGGTCTGCCTCTACCCCTCCTAACTCATGTTTTTGTCTCTAATACGTCTCTTACTAGACGTTTATGCCTGAAAAGGTGTCCTACCAACCTAGCTCGCCTATTTTTAATTGACTTCCATAGAGTCCTCTGTTCTCCTATTCTTTCTAATACCTCTTCATTTCTAACCTTTTCTACCCACGTTATCCTCATCATTCGCCTACAACACCACATTTCGAAGGTTTCTAAACTTTTCTTTTCCGCCGCGCCCACTGTCCATATTTCGCACCCGTACGACGCCGCGCTCCAAACATACACCTTTAACAACCTTTTTCGAATTTCTAAATTAACCGTTCGCGAGCATAGAAGTGACTTCTTTTTATTAAAGGCGACACGACCCTGCGCTATCCTCTGCTTTATATCCCTACTACTCCTTCCATCCTCACTTATCTGACTTCCTAGGTATCTAAAATCAGCCACTTCTTCTAATTTTTCGTCTCCTATCTTTATATTCGCTCTTTCCCTACTTTTTCTTCCCTTGGATACCAGTATTCTACTTTTACTTTTATTTATTTTCATACAGTACTGATCTGTAAGAATGTTTAAAAGAAATAAATTTTAAACAAAGTTTATAGCACTGTTCTGTCATATTCATCTCGATTCATCCTTCACGCATATACAGCAAAAATACCAATAAGAATTATAGTAAGTAAATTAATATCGAATATGTTTTGTATACTACAATTACTTTTTGAGATACTCAATTCCATTTTTCAATTGTCTTGCCTTTATATTACTATAGTGTTGTCAAAATAAAGTTGTACCACCGGTGTTCTGGTTAACATGATCGTCATTTTTGCTTGTTTACCGGTAACGTATCCCCATTTTTCGTCTGATTAGTTGCTTCATTGTGCGATAATCAGCAGGAGTAAAATTAAACGCATAAGTCGAGAAGACTGGACGATCCTGTGCTAAGATATCAAATGTATGTAAGGATTATGTTTATTCTATAGTGTAGTGGGCTGTACTTGAGGTGTATATCGGACCGTTTGTACCTATTCCTGACCGAAACTCTACACTTCGCGTTCCTCCTTCGAGACGACAACGACAAAAAGAACAAGTGCATCAGGTGAAACCGAATCCTTTTATCGTAGGTAGAAGAGACCGCGAACGATGGTTCAGGTAACTTCATACGATACGCCGACGCCACTACTGCTGTTGCTGCTATCTTGCGTTAAGAATCAAACCGTAGCGGCGCGGCGTCGGCACTGCTGACGAATGTCAATAAGTCCTCTCTCTCTCTTTTTCTCTTTGTTTGTGTTTTGGTTTTTTGTTTAACTGTCTTCTTCATCTTCGGATATCTCTTCCGATGAGTTAGTCCTTGCGTTACTTATAGTGTTGAAGGGGAACGTCTTTCAATGTCAACCCTTGTTGTACGAAAGTATAATAGTATAACCCCGGTAAAAGGTCTTAAAAGAAGGCCGCCTACAATTAAGAAAATTGTATGTATCTATCCCCAATAACAAATTTTTGTAACGAAGACTCTTTTAAATCCTTCGATGCGTAACATCTACCATATTATACACAATATGTTGTTCTGCTTCCATTATGTTATAAATGCGATAATCCAATTTATTCTATTCAGTTATGAAATTTATAACCATAACGCAGTAACTACAATAGGTACGTAGACAATTTCTCAACAAAAAAGTTATCAGTGACATACGACCAAAAATAATTAATGGAACCAAATCATCTAATTCTTTTTTAGGGTTCCGTATCTTGAAATGAAAAAGGAACCCTTATAGAATCATTTCGTTGTCCGTCTGTCTGCCTGTCCTCTATCAAGATCCTATTTCTTACGATCCTAGTTTAAATTTATATCATATTTTCAGGTCTACAATCTCTTGGAGCAGTGAAAAAAATCAAACTTATAAGTTAACGCAATCAAAAGATAAGGCCGTTTATGCTGCATATTTTGACACTCGCAAGGGAATCAAAACCTACAGGGTAACATCCCGTTGGCATAGAATAATGAAATTTAGGAAGAAGAAATGTCTTATAGCACAAGTAAAAATCCGAAAACCATAAATTTGTACTTACAGCACAAAAAACATAATTTTTCAATTATAATATTGTAACTATTCTTTTAGGGAGTGATTTTGGGAGCAAAATGAAAAGCGGAAAAAAATCCAGNAGTAACTACAATAGGTACGTAGACAATTTCTCAACAAAAAAGTTATCAGTGACATACGACCAAAAATAATTAATGGAACCAAATCATCTAATTCTTTTTTAGGGTTCCGTATCTTGAAATGAAAAAGGAACCCTTATAGAATCATTTCGTTGTCCGTCTGTCTGCCTGTCCTCTATCAAGATCCTATTTCTTACGATCCTAGTTTAAATTTATATCATATTTTCAGGTCTACAATCTCTTGGAGCAGTGAAAAAAATCAAACTTATAAGTTAACGCAATCAAAAGATAAGGCCGTTTATGCTGCATATTTTGACACTCGCAAGGGAATCAAAACCTACAGGGTAACATCCCGTTGGCATAGAATAATGAAATTTAGGAAGAAGAAATGTCTTATAGCACAAGTAAAAATCCGAAAACCATAAATTTGTACTTACAGCACAAAAAACATAATTTTTCAATTATAATATTGTAACTATTCTTTTAGGGAGTGATTTTGGGAGCAAAATGAAAAGCGGAAAAAAATCCAGATTCGATTCCTATGACGAATAAGCTATTTGCAGACCTATAGTATATTTTGATAATCGGAAATTTTATAGCGTTATGTTATGTTAAGGTGAAGGTTATCATATCCTATAGTGCTAAAGTCGGAAAGATAAGTAAAAAAAGAGAAGTGGAAGCAATTTAGGAAGGGCATTAAAAGGATTTTAGTTTCAGTAAGTAAATCACCTTAAACAACAAAAAATCGAAACACAAACCAACAAGATCAGTCTAAAAATTAAGAAAAATAAATTACTGCTCCTGATATATTAAATGAATGTCAAAAACACATGCAATCAGATTAGACATTTTTCTGAAATAGAAATAGAACCAGCGGGGCGAATTAAGAAAATAACTACCGAATAGCATGAAGTATGTCGTTACACTCTCATTGTACAACTTATGGGGTTGACTCCAGCTACTCTCTCCTAAAATTCTAGTAAGGTTTATTTTGTTCTGTGTTTTATTGTTTTATAAAGTAGCGCCCGAGTAAAATTTTGGGAAGCAGTTCCGCTGTTTAATTTTGTGTTGTACCAAACTGTTGCCTTGTATTATGTAGCAAGTATTATCATGCACACAATTAAAAAACTCGAAGGTCATCAACTTTAATAATGAATGAAAATTTTCTTTAAGTAACTATTATAGCAGTATTAGCATCTAACAAGGAGGAGTTAGAGGTAGCCTTAAATAAAAGTAAAATAAAAATATTGGTATGCAACGGAATAAAAAGTAGGGAAAAAGGGAATATAAAGATAGGAGACGAAAAATTAGAAGAAGTGGCTGATTTTAGGTATCTAGGAAGTCAGATAAGTCAGGACGTAAGGAGTGGTAGGGATATTAAGCAATGGATAGCGTAGAGTCGAGTCGCCTTCAATAAAAAGAAGTCACTTCTATGCTGGCAAACGGTTAATTTAGAAATTTGAAAAAGATTGTTAAAGGTGTATGTTTGCAGTACGACGATGTACAGGTTCGAAACATGGACGGTGGGCACGGCGAAAAACAAAATGTTAGTAGCGTTCGAAATGATGAGGATACCGTGGATAGAGAAGGTTAGAAATGAAGAGGTATTAGAAAGAATAGGAGAACAGAGGACTGACTCTATGTAAGTCAATAAAAAATAGGTGAGATAGGTTGGTAGGACACCTTCTTAGGCATGTAGGTCTAGTCAGACACATATTAGAGGCAGAAACAGCAGTTAAGAGGAGTAGAGGTAGACCTAGATTAGATTACTGTTCAAAAATATTTAAAGATGTGGGTTGTTCTAGTTTTGGGGAAATGTAAAGATTATCTCAGAATAGGAAAGAATGAATGTGCGTGTCCAACAATTTTTAGGACTAAGGACCTTATGATGATGATGGTAATGAGTAACTATAAAGTTACAAAAATATTATTACTGCAGGTGTATTTTAGTTCATAAATAGTTTATTATTTTATTCGATCCACTACTTGTTGACTCATGCACGATATCCTACATTATTAATAATTGAATGAAAACCCCATTGTATGCGCGGCACACTTCATTACAGTGATCCATTTAAGATCATTTACAATAATAATAATCATACGTCATAACTACCGTGAGCGACGTGTATGCGTCCGTGTGTGGGCTATATTTTATCCTGTTATGAGTTTACGTAATCAAAAATTAGCCTCGTGCTAGAGGGGTGAGCTCTCCCTCTCGCGTCAGTCAGCCTTCCTCCTCGCCCCGTGTTTGCGTTATTTGTAACGAATCATTCTCTATAGCTTAATGATGAATGAGGGCGTTTTGATCCTTCGCCTGTAAGCCGAGGATTTGATAAATACGCACACTTCTCTTCTCTCCTCCGCGTTACAAACAGAGAGACGATATAATCGACGATTGCACCGTGCACTCACTCATTTATTCGCACATGTAGGCTCCTAAATACACGCTATCTATAATACGCACGTGAATACAAAGAAACAAAGCCCTCTAGTTCTCCTTCCCTTATACTATTTTATACTTCTCTGGGACTGTTTTAAATAGTAATTAAGTACATATACATACACCCTACGATGTAACAAACTAGGGTGACTGATCCTTCATCGGAGACTTCCTTATAGAATGTTGTGAATTACAACTAACGAACAACATAAAAAAAACATAGAAAGTTTAATTACCTATAAATACAAGGTGTAAAAGAAATATGGTAAGTGCCGAGCTTGCAGGAGGTGCCTATGTAAGAAAGTACGTTTTGGTTAGGTGTTGGGCAAAGTCAGCTTGCCAGGCATGAGCTTTGGGACGAAGTTGAATTTCAACCCTGGGCCAGATATGGTTTAACTACCGGATAACATCGAGCCTGGCTTGGCATGCAACCTTGGACCAACGTGTGCCAGAGTTGGGCTAGTGACAATCAACTTTCTGTCAAAGTTTATTTTAAATAACCAATACTTATTTATTTTATGGAATTTAGAGAATAATTGCTTATTATGAATTATAAAAAGGGGGATACAACTAATTTCATAAATATTTATAATAATTCATTTTATTTTTCTTTGTTGGCCGCTTAGATCGTCCACCCTGACAGTCTGGAGTTCCAGGGAGATTTACAGATAATTATTATTGATATTTATTAATCATTTCTCAATCCCAGTTCAATAATCATTATTAGTAAAAAATATATATAATTCAGATTGTTAAAATGATTTCTCGTTTTCCTTCAAAGTCAACTATTTGAACAGTACTATTAATGTCTCTTTAATTTATAAAAAAAAATCGGTTGTCTGTGAAGTCGGTTTACTGACGATAGTTGAACGTGACAACATCATAAGAAAATACTGATTAAATGGTTTCATTTTTCAAAAGAAAATTTTAATTTTATTTGTTTGATAGATATTTTGTATGGATATAGAGAAGGAGGTAAATGGAAATGTATTACTGTATAGCAGCTGTCCACGCGGACGCATCGCTTACTCAAGTAGGAGAGAGACAGATGTCGAACGCTGCCGAACGCGGAGACCGGTTGTGCCTCTTTGTCGCTCGTTCCGCGCTCTCGCTTGCACTTCAAGCCTTAAATGGAACTCCTCAGAGCGAGGTAACGCCGCATGAGACATGTTTTTTCGTGCGTGCAGCCGGCTCTATCGAATTATAAGACGCCACGTCAATAAAATATTGATTTAATCATTCTAGATATCATTTTATTTGAATTTAAGTATAGAAAATAAGTCCCCGGACAATGTAAGCTGACCCAAAGCTGGCCCAAGATTTATCAGCCGAAGGTAATACAGCCAACTTTAGTCCAGGAATGCCCGACTTGGCTCAACCTTGGATGAACTCCGTTCAACCAAACTTGGGAAACCCAATGTTCGGCCAATGTTCACCTGATCGTCAACTCTGGCAGCTCCTAACTGGGTGAAAATTAAATAAACGTTTTTATAAGTTAGATTCCTGACCGTTAATTTTAAGGTTTATAGTTTACTTTTACGGTGGCGGTCAATCAATTAAACAACAAACCGAAACGTTGCAAACAACAAACAATTTGTTTAATTAATTGACCGCCACCCTGGAAGTAAACAATAAACTCTACTATATTAGTTTTAGTTAAAACTGTTACTTTTTCTCAGCGTTGTCAGATACTATATATTTTCATCGTGTTTTTGGATTTATGGATCTAACCACTGTGACGTTAGCTATTCAGCTTATCTTACGTTAGTAATTTGGAGCCGAAAATATCAAGCACTTTCTTCATTCAGCGTAGCTTCGCGAAGTAATTATCGAATTGAAATTAGATTGAACCACTAAACTTTTATAAATTATCAATGGATGAAATTTAAACAGCCTTTTTGATCTTATGTATAACGTTGCCTTTTTGTTAAGTATACCTACCAGCAGTAACCGACAAAGGTATTAATAAGTACGTAAGTACTTGGGCACTTATTTACTTGAATTCATGAATGCAGGAACTTTTTTTAACTTCTTCCGAACGAATACCAGAAGAGAGAGAAAGGGACTTTTTTAGATTAAGTCGGGATCTGTTTTATTAATTAATTGGCCTCTAATTGAAAAGAAGCGACACGATGCATCTCAATGCGGTCTCCTTTACTCTTTCCGACATATTAAATTTCAAAGCATTTATCGCAATCTGATTTAAAAGTCGTTTATTAAACGGATATCGAACCATACGAAAATTGCTCACTCCTTTCATCTTCTTTACATTGAAAAGACTGTCCAGAACATGACTTAATTTAAAGGAATAAAACACTATTTAAATTAATGTGAACCTCTACTCCATAGGAATTCAAAATCATGGAAAGAATATAGAGTAATACCAAAACTAGCGACTGTAGGCACAATATTTAACTAGAGACGTGTAAAATGGTTTGTTAAAATTATTTAAATACAAAATGCAAATACTCTTTTGATTTGTTATTTCAAATATAAATTACAAAATAGATTTCCCTATTGTGTTTTCAAAATACTCTTTTTAAATTAATACTTTTCTGTAGTATTTAATTTTCTTAATTTACATAAGTACAGATGATTTTTTAAGAAAACCTATTAGCCATTTGCTCATCTTTTAAATATTGGAGTTCTTTTAGGTCAATAGTGGTGTTTGCACTGATCACAGACTTTGATTGAGTAAGATTCATATTCCTTTTTTTTGCATATTTGTCTTTATCACAAGTTTTAATTGGAAAAAAGGATATGATACTGATGCCAAAACTGTTTGTTTCGCGTGAAAGGTAACACCCAAAATAGGTTTGCAAGATGCAAATAATTTTATTGATGTAAAATGAACTCAAAAAAAAAATTACAACTCCATTTTTGCTCCGATCTTTTTTACATTGTAATAATAGAAAGAAATGGAATCCACAGTTTTTTTTATGTGAGTATCAATTAAGTATTATTTTTCGAACTGTTTTGTCATGATCCATAGAATTTTGCAGTTCCAAACGTTTCTCCGTTCCTTACTGAAGGTATCATCAGTGGTGATTTCGCAGATGCTGAGTCACGCCTGATGTCAGTCGTCACGACATTTAAAACTTTGAAATTCCATGGGTCATGCCAATCAACCCGGGAAACAATATCAATCCAATATTTTGGATTATCCATTTCCAAGAAGTTCAGAATTTATTAATGAAATGGAATGAATAACAAATTGATAAAGAATTGCTAAAGGCTATTGCGGCCAGTAGGTGAGCTGTTGGTGTCCTGATTCGGGTCTAAAGATGATTGGACTTGTTTTCTAACGTTTCGCTTTATAGGTCCTTCCGTCTCCGATGTTAGGAGGGTATACACATCAGTGAAATAAGGATCTCTACAGAAACTTGCTACTCGTCGTAGCGAAACGTTGAGAAGTCTAATCAACGACGACCTTTTGACACAAATCAGAATCGTACCGAAATACAAAATGCTTTTCTCAAAGGTGTTTAAATGCAAGATTGTTAAAGGTATATGTACGGATGCAAAACATGGACGGTGGATTCGGCAGAAAAGAAAAAGTAAGAAACGTTCGAAATGTGGTGTTAGAGGCGAATGATGAGGATACCGTGGATAGAGAAGGTTAGAAATAAAGAGGAATTGAAAGGAATAGGAGAACAGAGGACTTTAGGGAATTCAATAAGGAAAGGCGAGGTAGGTTGGTAGGACACCTTATCAGACATGAAGGTCTAGCCAGAGGTATATTAGAGCCAGAAACAGGAGTTAAGAGGAGTAGAGATAGGCCTAGATTAAACTATTGTTCGCAAATAGTTAAGGATGTGAAAGAGTGAAGGTGTGTGTTCAACCAGTCTTGTAACTGACGACCTTATGATGATGACGTGTATTTTAGATGTAAGTAAATCACATCTGCATATTTAACAGACCTTTCATTGCATCTAC
This sequence comes from Agrilus planipennis, assembly GCF_000699045.2. NCBI lineage: Eukaryota > Metazoa > Arthropoda > Insecta > Coleoptera > Buprestidae > Agrilus > Agrilus planipennis. The sequence goes on along the minus strand of NW_020442462.1, from coordinate 467,455 downwards.
CAATGGTTTACAAGTACTGCAAGAGGCACTACGAGCCGATTTAATGTAGACCAGATTTTTCTGTTTACAACGATAATTTTGCCTTTTTAGTATAAAATATTCGTTGATTAATTGAATTAGCCCATAAGGGATTTTATCAAGTCCTCCACAAATTGTTAACCATATGAGATGTAGAACATACGTAGTGTGTGTTAGGCGATATATTAAGGAACTTTGATTATCTAATATATTGTCAATATAGATTACATTATAAGGTTATTGAGCTAAGATGATATTTGCGAGGCAAGTAGAAGATTGATTGATTCCACGATACTGGTAACGTAGCAGATGTCGTTGGAGATGTGTTAGTTAAAATGGTGTAGGTACATATAACATATATCTAGTTCTACATTACCAAAATCTAGTATGTGTAGGTCTATGGAACATTTGTGATAAAAAATAATAAAAGCCCTGATGTGTAAAAGTTATTAGTAATAAAAGATTTAATTTTTTCATCAATATAGGCAATAACTAACAATAAAAAGAAGTTTGAATAAAATGCGATATTGTAAGTCCTCTATATAATAGCTATAACTTAAAAAGTGTAAGTATGTATTATCTGACCCTCGTAGAAAAATCACATTCAGTTAGAATAAAGAAATCTAAAGTTAAAGGTAATCTAAAATACTTATACTTACACCAGTGACTAGTTGAGAACCAACATCATCATATTTTTACAAATAGCACGTGTAGTACAGGAAAATTCGGACAAATTCCCTACAGTCTTTTTTTCATACAAATAATGAAGTAAGAAAGTCCAACAAAAGCAATTCAAAAAATTTTGAGAGGTCAGTTAATGTGGGGAAATTTTTTGAAAAGCAGATGATATTTTGATGTGGTTGAAAAAATATTCATCAAATTATGTATTTTCTATTGTACGACATAAAAAGAAAAAATACCAATAAAAATTGTAATTTTTATGTTTTGTGAAGATTTTGCCGTACGTGTAATACAAGTAGGTATTCATTCAAAGAGAAACAGAAAAGTAATACGTACTTAATCATTGTAATAAGAGAAAGAAATGGAATCCATAGTTTAGCTTTAAGTTCATCTAATAAGTTAAGTTTTTTGAACTGTTTTCTAAGAATTATACGCATTTATTAGCATACCACAATATCTTGTAGTTTTCAGTTTTACAGCTGGCGTATATCATTTCGATACTGTTTTGCGGACTGTTTTGTCGTAATTCATAGAATTTCGTAGTTCCTTGCTAAAGGTACGATAAGTGGAGATTTGGCAGGTGCTGATATCAATTTGGAATTTCAAAATTCCATGGACCATGACATTGAACGCGGAAAACAATATCGATCCAATATTTTAGATTATCCATTTCTAAGGAGTTTAGAATTTTTTGGGATGTCTTTAGTTAAAGAATTAGAAGGCATTCATAGAATGTCTCTTTATCCTCTTTTTAAGGTTCTAATACCTTCAACGGCCAATATGAGCAACTTTCATTCATAATTTTATATAATGTTTGATCGGTGATACTAGCAAAACTTTTAACAGCAAAAATGTATTTTGCATTTTACAAGTAGAAAATACGTTTGCAAATATATTTATAATAAAATACACAATGCTTTTCTCAAAAAAGTACCTACTTAAATGCAAGACAAAAATAGGTAATTTTTATTTTGTATTTGAATTTTGAAAGCGTGTATTTCAAATAAATCTCTGATTGCTATTCACCCTTACAATTCTGCTTATGGTAGATGCCACGTGTATTATTCTTGTTTCCTACCTCAATTAAATATATTACTTACAATTAGCGAAATTATTAAAAATTAGCAAATAACTTATGGTAAGTATTTAAACTGGCATCAACATATTAGAAATAGGTATCTAGGTATTGGTATTTACCTGATTTTTTATAGTTTTATAAAAATGACATTTATAATATTTAGGATTTATTTGGTTTCGATGCAAACATTTAACAGCTTTATCAAACCAAATTTGACAGATGTACCTCATAAAATACGTTACCATTTTTTGTGTAAAGCTGGTAATTAATATAGGGTTGTTCGAAAACTCATTTCGTTTTTTCCCGACAGAGGCCCGAGTAAAAATGAAAAAGACTAAAAGACCGCCGAATTAGCTCCAAATGTCTAAAAACTACTATTTAACCACCGAAATAGCGCCGGTGAATACGACAAAAATTAAAAACTCTAAAATACGACCAAAATACCTCTATTAAAACGACCGAAAAAGCGCCGAAATAGCACCGAAAACGGCTGCCTACAAAAACGACCGAAAAACCACCGAAATAGCACCGAAAACGGCTGTCTACAAGAACGACCGAAAAACCGCCAAAATAGCACCGAAAACGGCTTCCTACACAGCACAAGATACAAAAATAATGATTATGGATTATTAATTTATTCATAAAGTATTTAATAACTTTTATCAATTAAAATTGATATAAGGATATAGTTAGTGATGGTTTTTGTCGTAAAAAAAATTTTATATTAATGTTTATGAATATACATATATTTATATTCTCTTTTAAATGTACAATACTTCTCAGACTTTTGAAAATTTAAATATTACATTTCCGAAAGAAGGTCATAATTTAGAGGGCATTATTACGTATACTAACTTTAATGTCAGTAGGATAACTTTTGAATAATAACATTTTTTCTGCCTATTTGCTGTGGGTGCGACAGGTGCGATGATGCATTGAATTATAATGCACAGCCACATAATTATTATGGAAATAGCAATAATAAAATAAGTAATAATAACATTAATCATAATATTAACAATAGTAATAATAGTTCAAATAATAATGATAGTTGTTACAATATTCAGAATCTTTAATACTTTATAACATAAATAAAAGTTAATTAATAATTAATCAGTTTTTGTTATTTCATGCGAGAAGAGTACTGTTCCAACGCTCTTTTAGTAGAAAAACGGCGGTTTTTCGGTGCTTTTTTGGCGGTTTTTCATGCGAGAAGAGTACTGTTCTAACGATCTTTTAGTAGAAAAACGGCGGTTTTTCGGTGCTTTTTTGGCGGTTT
>NW_020442462.1:459499-464154 GCF_000699045.2 Agrilus planipennis | reverse complement strand
TGGGGACGAAAAATGGGTTGTATACAACAACGTCAAACGCAAGAGGTCATGGAGCAAAAAAGATGAACCGGCTCAAACCATTTCCAAAGCCGATATTCACCAAAAAAAGGTGATGCTGTCTGTTTGGTGGAATTTTAAAGGAATCGTTTTTTTTTTAGCTTTTACCGGATAACATATACGAAAACTGTCTTTCATTTCCACAAAAAAAAAAAAAACGAAATGACTTTCCGAACAACCCTATATAACAGTATATAGTTCCCTTGTACCTCCTTAACGGCGATGCATTTTTCACTTTTGATATATTATGTAACCGCAACGTAAATTTTGGAAAAGAAACATGCCAGTAGGTCAACAGCCAGTTGGATAGATAGAGGCCAACACGGTAATATCGGCGTTATCTGCATTGGAGATAGAAAATGTCCAATTTAATTGGAAAGGAATTAACCTTTCGAAACCTTATATCCTTTTATCGTTGGTTGTCTGTGTATTGCGTTGCCCTGTTTTATTAATACTTTTACTTTCGACAAAAAAACCATCGGCGCTGTCCTGATTGTCATTCACTCCTATCTCCACGTCCATTATTCTACGGATTTAATCGATAAGGGCGGCAATTATGAGACTAAACTCAAATCGACCGCCCACAATCTAGAACTGATTTTGCTGCCTTATTATTTATTATTATTATTTCGATCTAATACGTACATCCTGGTTTTCTTTTCTAAGGAAGTGTAGAAATTGAACAGACACAAAACATACAAAAGCATCATTTTACATAAAAATTCGTGATGATATTTGAGATGCTTTCTATAATGCCTTATAGTAGTAGGTATTATGATCAATTGTAAACATGTCATAAAACTATTTACTTCTTTTGTCGAGGTGGGATTCCGCCAAGAAAGGGTGGGTTAATGAAGGTTATGTAGCAAAAGAATTATTAACTGCTGACTTCGACTTTAATAACTAAAAACTACACATCCCACATAATATGAATGTAAAATACAAAAAGTCAAAATTCCACAAAAAACCTCTAAAACCCTAAAGCGTTTCAAAATTAAATTTCGAGAGCGGAAGAAACGGAATTCAAAATTTCAAATATCCGATTTTAAAGTAATAGGTATTAGGTACCAATCCAATAGCATTTTTCTAATAAATTGTTTTAGAGCGTCTCATCACTGTTCAGCTAAAGCAATTATCGAGACAAGCGGTAATATCTTGCTTGTCCGCTGCTGACGTCGGTTGACAGCAAAACTTCGAACGAGAACGATGACAACGACGGACTTGATGGGACCACCCCAACATTTCGGTTCTTTTGACGGTCCTTCGCATGGATGAACGATTGTAAGTATTCTCTTCGAGACAAATTAGGGCCAGCCCCTGTCATCGTCAACAAGTAAACACAAACTCCACAGTTTTTGGAAACGACAACATTGTAACTACATATAAAAAATATTTAAATTTGAGCATAAATATGCATGAATATTTGATATATCCATGCGTCCCATCTGTCTGTAGTTCAGATAACGAAAGACGTATTTGTAGATATCGATAAAGAAACTGTCCCAAACTTAACTCGTACTAACAAAAAATCTTGTCGCTGATAACAATGTACAAGTGAATCCTGACCATAGTAAAAATGTATATTAAAGTGTGTTAAAACATTAAATTGTATAATTACAGAGTGTTTCTGAAATAAGTAGCAATCTTACAGAAGGTGATAGACCACAATAAACCAAGAAAATTAAGCATATTGTTCGAATATTCACCGTTTTCGAGAAAAACGTATTTGAAAGTACATGCAATGTGTAATTCATTCCCGCCCTGGAAAGAAATGCGACATTGCAACGCCGTATTCAATCAGCTATTACTTAGCACTTTAGTAGCATTGTATTGTTGTTGTTTTTCTTCTGTCATATTGTACTCACGCATTGTTTGTTATTTGTTAGATTAAATTAAATGTGATTGACGAAATTTATGTTACAACCAGCATAATAATAATTCTTCGTAATTTTATTATTTTAGACTTGTATGTACATAGTCAGTGGATCTGATTGGAATTCGGTCAGTGTGTCAGTGATATCTATAGGATAGGTTAGTATAGAAAAGTATAAGTAATAGTGGTTAGAACAGAACATTGTGACAGGATACTAATTTACAGGTAATGCAAGTACAATGTTAATGTAAGCGATCTTTTTTACGTTCTTCATCAATGTAGTTGCTTAGTTGTTATTAGATAGGGTTGCCACCTTTTCAGGCTTTACATAAAGTATTTCTCGACTAAAAGGTTCAAAAAAAAGTACTCGGCATAAAAATAAAGTATTTTATTTTTTGTTTTTAAAAACATATTTTTTGTTACACCTAGCAGCCAGTAACAAATTGCTGTCGCTCTTAAATACATTAATAGCCTCTAAACATGGCAAACAAAGATTTAAGTAAACTAAAAGTTCATTTTTAATTAGTTTTAATGAAGCTTTATTCCTGTCGTCCCGCCACTTTGCGTTCATAACAGAGAATACTCTTTCTGTAAATGCTGAAGTGGCCGGAACGGACAGCAAAAGTGACACTACTTTGAACAGATTTGGGAAATCAGGTTGTTCCGTAAATATGGCTTGCCATTTTTCTGTGCAATATTATTGATGTAAAAGTACTCTGAATTTCGAATAATCTCTTACAAAATTACGATGTTTACTTAAATAAATTATTTTTGCATACTTTATGTGTTTGTAAAGTATAACGTACACACAGTCGAAATAGAGTACAATACTTTATAATAAAGTACGGGTGGCAACCCTACTTGTTATCGCAATTCGCTGTACTAATACCTGTGCTGTCAATTCACGCCCAGGACCGGCTTCGGATTGTAACTTCCTACAATTTTTTTGTCCCTTAATCACATTGCTTTACTCACCGTGCGATTCTCTATTGCATATAGTTTACACCCTCCAAAGGTTGCTACGTATTTCAGAAACACCCTGTACATACAGATAAAGCAAAAATTCTCTGAACATAGAAATTATACATTTCTTTGCAGGCCTTTTTTTGTTTTAGTGAAATTTGTTAATATATTTACTTGCATAATTCAGCAGGGTGCTTTATATTAAAAAATGCATATGCGTATAGAAGTTAGAATTCAGTATATTTATATTATACCATTATAGATAAAGCTATTATTTGGTATAAGTTTCCAAGGCCACCTTATTTAAAATGTAGATGGTTGATGGGGGCGGAAATGAAAGGCGCTGTGTATAGGTAATCGTGACAACGTGACACCCACATATACAGATTAAATAATTGCAAACAATCATTGATTTCTAATAAATGCGATTTATTGGTTACGACGACAAAGCGAAAAAGGGAAGGGATGAGGGTCACAACGTAACTGTTACCACCTATCTGTATTCGTAATGGGTTCACATTCTTGACAATTTCGATATATGTATAAAGTTCTTGTTAACCAGTTTTAAGTTTACACATATAGAATATATATTACGTTAATTGTTTTAGCCTCCTTATTTTACGGATATTCATTATCCATAAATGCGTATAAATAAAAAACTGGAGTATCTCCAGGTAACATATGAATACCAACAGGAGTCCTCCCTTTCAGTGGGCAGGTGGGCCGCACTGCAGCAGACACAATTTAATTATTGTAACTATATCTAAGTCTCGTTTGTATATATTTAAGAAATAAACATACAATATTTACAGAGAGAATAGACTTTTCAATAGGTAAAGAACATCTATTTTTTTTTTAAGATATAAGTTTGAGGAAGGTTCTAATGAAGAGAAAAATTGCCCAGGAATACGTAAAACCAAATTGAAACTATTCCTGTCTGTCAATTCTACGGAAGTGTATGACGGAGCATCACTTGAGCACACACACTCAACCGATTTGACTGATTTTTTTTTTGTTGTATTTGTAATTGACAAATTTTCCAAAAAATGGTAAATTATTATAAATATCAGGCAACCTGTAAAGAAGAACCAATAATACTATTATGGTTAAATTTCATCAAAAATAATAATAGTAAGACTAACAAAACATCGAATATGGAGTACATTTATTAGAATGTAGAGACTGCAAAAAAGGGTAATACGTTCGGTAAACCCGGAGACCCTTTCAATATCGAATAACCGAACATTGAGAAAATTGAAAAAACTATTCATCATCATAAGGTCATCAGTCCTAAGACTGGTTGGACACGTACCTCCACTCTTTCCTATCCTGAGCTAAACTTCGCATTTCCCCAAAAAGTAGAACAGCTCACATCCTTAACTATTTGCGAAGAGTAATCTAATCTAGGTCTACCTCTACCCCACCTAACTCCTGTTTCTGCCTCTAATATGTCTCTGACTAGACCTTCATGCCTGAGAAGGTGTCCTTCCAACTTATCTCGCCTATTTTTTATTGACATCCATAGAGTCCTCTGTTCTCCTATTCTTTCCAATGCCTCTTCATTTCTAACCTTTTCTACCCACGATATCCTCATCATCCGCCTATGACACCACATTTCGAACGCTTCTAACCTTTTCTTTTCCGCCACTCCCACTGACCACGCCGTGCTCCAAACATACACCTTTAACAACCTTTTTCGAATTTCTAAATTAACGGTTCGCGAGCATAGAAGTGACTTCTTTTTATTAAAGGCGACACGACC
>NW_020442462.1:418509-456003 GCF_000699045.2 Agrilus planipennis | reverse complement strand
GCGCGGTAAACGCCATCTGTAGTACGATGCTACATTTTAGGATTACGTATGCTCCAACAAGGTCCATTTAAATATATGGATATCTACTTGCTGAAACGAATCCCGGCGTAGCTAACCTTAACGTGATAGGCACGTTACTATAATCGAATAAAATAATTCGAAGTGGTCTGTATTCTGTCGAAACTAACAGACGCGGATCGCGATTTCGATCTTTTTGGATCTCATCAGCGCGTGCAGGCAGCTCCGACAGAACACAGACCAACTTTTATCTGCTGTTTTAGCGTTTTAGCAAGTAGATATCCATATATTTTAATGGACCCTGTTGGAGCATACGTAATCCTAGAATGTAGCATCGTACTACAGATGGCGTTTACCGCGCCATTTTTGGTATTTTCTAAAACGCGCTGTTAAGACAGCAGGTATAAGTTGGTCTGTGTTCTGTCGGAGCTGCCTGCGACGCGCTGATGAGATCCAAAAAGATCGAAATCGCGATCCGCGTCTGGCAGTTTCGACAGAATACAGACCACTTCGAATTATTTTATTCAACTAATATTATGGAAATCAAAAAGAAATTGACGATATAGGTTGGTAGGACAGCTTCACAAGCATGAGGGTCTAGTTAGAGATATATTTGAAGCAGAAACAGGAGTTAAGAGGAATAGAGGTAGACCCAGATTAGAATATTGCTCACAATACCAGTTTTAGGGAAATGCCGAGATTAGCTCAGGGTGGAAAAAAGTGGAGATGCGTGTCCAACCAGTCTTAGGACTGTCGACCTTATGATGATGAATTAAATATTGGGAATAGTAAAACCGAAAACTAAAATAAATAATGGTGAGATCATTTCTTTTTGAAGAAATAAATAATTAAATGCCATATACAGTAAATTAACCTGTTGACTCATATTGTATCAAGGAATCAGAACAGAGTAAGTGCATAAGTCACGAGCCTCAATTATGATAAATCGAAAGGGGAAGAAGCAGTTCCGTTTTCAATCCATATTGTAAGTAATAGGTACTCCAAGATGGTCACCATCATCATCATCACCTCCATTTATTGCTATCCTAATCTGATCTTCGCATTTTTTTTAGAGTAGAACAATCCACATCCTTAATTATTTGTGAATAATAATCCAGAATAAATCTACCTCTAATCCTCTCAACTCCTGTTTCTGCTTCTAATAGTTCTATAACTAGCCCTTCATCCTTGAGATGTCTTATCGACCTATACTGCCTGTTTTTTATTGACTTCCATAGCGCCCTCTGTTCTTTTACTCCTTCTAATACCTCCTCATTTCTAACCTTCTCTTTCCACGGTATCCTCATCATTCGCCTGCAGTAACACGTGTCCACAGTCCACGTCCAGCCGTGCTCAATTAAACATACACCTTTAACAATAATTTTAGAATTTCTAAATTAACCGCTTGCGAACAAAGACGTGTTTTCTCTTTGTATTAATATATATGCTGAGCATCTGTTAACTGGAAAACATCAATTTAATGAACAATTAAAATTTTAAATGAAATAGTTAAACTTAATTCTATGGAAATTGTACATTTATTAATAAATAGGTAGATATCAACAATAAATTAAATGTTACTCATCTTAAAATTATCAAATAAATACTAACAATAATTCCTCCCTCTCCTGAACCTCAACATTAAACAATTTTTGAAATGTACCGCCATATCGCCTTTTTTAAAAATATTATCGAATAAGTAATATCTCTTTTATTTTTATCGGTTAACTGCTATGTGCATTGTGCATAACTGCAGAACATGACTGAATAAAATACCTATCTAAAAAACCCAAAATTCCACAAAACAATGTTTAGAAACCTAAAATGTGTTTTGACATCTTGGAATTCTAAATGATTTGTAGAATTTTAGGATTTTATTGTTCATTCAGTAATTATGAGCCTATGAGCCTTGTTGTCATAGGACGTGTGAATTATTGCTTTTCATTATATAATTATCTAATAGAACAAAAAAATCAGATTATTGATTTTTTTAACACGCATGCTACAAACACTTAAACAAAACATTTATTAGATATATGTATAAATATCAATTTTACCCTTTATGAGTAGATAATAGGTCTGTATGTAAATATTTTTAATAAAACCGATAAACGAATTAACTTTTAATTTTAATCGATCCATTGAATTATTACCGTTGCCTGAGACAAACTACTGCTACATCAAATTTTCTTTTAAAAAGAGACCATTAAAAAATTTCCTACAGAAACAAAATTTTACCATAAGATTGTTTTCAACCACCCACATACTACGCATCCCGTGTTTTCGATCCAAACCATGTAGGTACGTCACACTAAGGTCACAACTTTCGAAACGTAGGTAAATTAAAAACCATTTTCACCACTCCTATACCTTTTAAAATTCATTATTTCCATTAGCTATCAACAAACCAACGACGACTGAAACCATTTAAAATACTATTATAATCCCATCGTTGTCTATTACGAATGACTGGCTAATTATAATTATCTATCAAACTAAACTCCAATAGATGAATAGAAAAAACTGTACAACAAACAAAATCATCCCGGAGCATCGCAGTGAGCGTGGAGAGCGTCGCGACGACGACGACCCAAACAGCTCTGCGAGCGCGACGTCGTGAGCGCGGGCGCGCCGTCGCGGCGCTTCGGAAACAATGGCGTCGTCGAACGAGCCAATAGAATTGCGCGGAACGACAACCAGTCAGGCACGGCTAATGCGATGACACGCCTCGCAAAACCTGGTTCCCCTTTTTTATATTATATCTACACGTACAGTACACACAGAAGAAGTGTGTGTCTGTGGTGCCTGCTGCTAATACTGCGCCTACTAGATATAATATTCTAGATGTACACTTATGGAGAGAAAGAGAGATAATAATAGAACACGCATAAATAAAGTGTGCTGGTTGAGATGTCGACAGGATTCGGGCATCTAGCACCCAACATCACCGTCGAGCGAAGATGCGTGAATCAATTTGGGGAACGAATAATGGGGCTGATGAATATTTTTTGGTCGATTCGTCGGCAACTGACGCGAAATGAACTTGACTGGCGTAGAGTGAGAGTGAAAATTGGAAATTGTTTGATCATGAAGAAGATCGCTAATTGGGAATATGAAACTCAAATAGTTACAATAAATTGTTTATGTCGAAACTTAGGCATTTAAATTTGAAATAAATTAAAAGAGATAAAAAGAAAGCTAGAAATGAGGAAAAAGTAGAACAAAAAGCCATCGAACAATATCAACAATAGACACCTTTTTAGATATAAAGGGCTGCTGAGAGATACTATCCCACCAGAAGCAACAACAGTAGTAAAAGGAAGCATCAAAGAAAAACCTATAGATTAGAAGATGAGTTAAGAATGTGGGATTTTCTAGCTTTCTGACAATGCGAAGTTTGAATCAAGATGCCTATAACAAAAAGTATAGCAGACCAAAGAGCACTACGAAAGTCAATAAGGCAAAGTATATAGAGAAAAGATGACAAGACACGAAGAGCTAATAAGGGCAAAATGCTCAACTGAAAGGAAGGACAAGAACCATGATGCAGAGTACCTACTTATATACTTGATGCTCCCATCAAATAGACAGTTAAGAATGAGTGATATTCTAGTTTTCGGGAAAAATGAAAAGATTCAATTACGATAGGAAGGAGTGAAGGTGCGTGTCCAACAGTCTTCGGACCACGACTAGAATTTTGAAATGGAAGTAGTAGAGATCCCAAACAAGTTAATCACACTGCCTTCTGCTATCTGGGGACCCCTTTCCACATGAGGCTGCGTTGTAAGGCCCACGAAAGGCATAAGACAGGTATAACGCCTTATCTTTTTCGCACATCATTATAAGTACCCCTACCCCTTCTGAATAAAAATTATCGCTATCCGCTTTTAAAAAATTTTGGGAGAATCAATCTTATTACCATATGCCTATACCAATTTTGAAATATGGTTCGCTAACAGATAATCCTAAGTAATCGAATCTTTCGTGAGGTCCTAATGAGGAATCTCTCTTTGTCGGCCCATCGTTTGCCACATAAGGTTTACACGCTATGTGAGGCATGCCTCCTACAAATTTTAGTCGAGACCTAGAAGAACTGATGAATTTTCGATAACCCTTCGGAGTATCTGCCCGTTATCTAATTTTAGACCACTTTTCACTTGCTTCAGGGAAATCAAAATAAGCGATCGTATAAAACCCGCGAGTATGTACAAGATTATAAAAGCTCTCCTTGATAGGTGCGTATGAGGACAATGCGATAATTTCATCGGACGTAGGCATCGTGTCAAAACATCCACACCTTCCGGACCTTTTGCCGACGCTACTGTTCGGCGTCCCTCTCTACTTCGCGGGTCCCGTAGTCGGTTGTAGTGTCGCGGGGGGGCGTGGTTATTTGGTGTGCCGCCCCCCATGTACCCGGAGGATCAAGGCCTGGCTTCGGCAAAGTTTGTACGGCTGAATGACACCGAGCAGAAGCCAGTTCTTGGTCCACTTCGCATGGTAGCACACAGAGCCAGAGTCTCACCCACATCCATCGGCGGTCCTTAAGCACGTGCCAAACGAACGAAAACGCACGCAGTGGACCAAGAGCGAACGAGCAATTTCCGCTAAATCAGGCGGAATCGCCGGTGTTCGCGTTCGTCCGCGTGAACAACAACCACCGAGCCTGAAGTTAATCAGTGTGCACTTTGTTTGCTCTTACAGAGGTATTTTGTTGTTCATCTTTGTCTTATTTCAGTTACCGTTTTTTATCGCCTCGTCCAACGCTCGAGTGGACAAATACCCATTAATAAATCGAACTTTTTGGACATAAATATTTTCAACAGAGTGCTTTCCCGGTAGCTACTCAGTTTTCTAAAATTAGAGTGAGTTTTGTGAACAGTGATCGTTGCGACGGATTTTTTTTAACTTTTCCGGGAATTAAGACTCTTGTGCTTTAGGTGAAACATGTTTCAGGAAATTTAAGGTATGTTGAAAGCGTAGCTTGGTGACCTTTTACTACATCAAAATTAACCCCAAACCGAAAATTGTCAACGAACTTGAAGGAGGGCATTTACCAATTTTGACCGAAAATACAAGAGACTTAACAAATTAAAAATTTCGATTTTTTTATTGTTATGACTTCTTGGTAACATAAATCGTTCCTTTTTGTTACCAGGACTTGTCGATTAATTTTTTAAAAATCGACAACTCCCAGTTCGGTTCAAGTAAGTGTATCAGACAAAATGTTTCCGGCAGTACCCATTTGGTATCTACAAAGGATGTCCATCAAATTTATGAGATACCATTTTTAGGCACCACTTCGCCAAAGGCCATCATCATAAAGTCGTCAATCCTGAAACTGGTTGGACACGCACCTCCGCTTTTTCATCCGATTTCCCTAAAACTAGAACATCCCACATCCTCAACTATTTGTAAATAGTAATCTAGTCTAGGTCTACCCCTACTGCTTGTAACTCATGTTTCTGCTTCTAATATGCCTCTAACGAGTCCTTTATATCTGAGGAGGTATCCTACCAACCTATCTCGTCTATTTCTTATTGTCTTCCACAGTGGCTTCTGCTCTTCTATTCTTTCTAATATCTCCTCATTTCTAACGTTCTCTATCCACGGTACCTTCACCATTCACCTGTAATAACACCATATTTCGAACGCATCTAACTTTTTCTTTACCGCTGCGCTCACCGTCCATGTTTCGTACCCTTACAGCTCGCCGGCGCTCCACGGAGATTCTTTAACAATCGTTTTCAAATTTTTAAAATTAACCATTCGCAAGCATAGATGTGCCTTTTTAATTATCCGTTGTTTTATATCTCTACTGCTCCTTTCATCCTGAGTTATCTGACTTCTTCTAATTTGTTGTCTACTCTTTATATTCGCCCTTTCCCTGTTTCTTTTCTTGCATACCAGTATTTTTGCCAAAGGTAACGATTAATTATTTATGGTTGACTTAAAAGAAATTCTATTCATTTAGTAGGTATTAGAAACGTATCATAGTTGCGATTGCAATAAACATTTTATGTAAATCTTTTATAAGTTTCAATGATGTTCTGCACAGGATATGGGTGTACCTACCTCAATAAAGGTATAGGTATTGCCTAATACTATTTGTTATATTTAATTTCCTTTGAGGTAATATATTATAAAGAATCTTTTATAAGTTGAAAAATTTGCCTGCCCTGAAAAGACATATCATGGTACCTAATCATTAATTACAGAATGTTGATAGGTATATGCTGTCGCGCCATCAGTTTATAAGTATTGTAAATCATCACCGTCGCTTCCTGTGCTCAGGTTTTATGAACCTGGAAGACTGTTAGATTTAAAACTTAACTTTTCATTCGATTTTTAGAACTATAAATATTTGCCGTATACCTACCTACCTTAGAATGGCGAGATTTGAAAAGCGTACATATTTCATGCAATCATCAAAAGCGAATTTATCTCTTGAAAAATATGATGTGGTATACCTACAGGAAACTTCGCACAAATGCCTTCAGTTATCTTTGGATATTAGGTGCATGCATGGCGAAATGAAAGCAATATTTTACCAGAACAAACAAACTCCTCTTACATAACCTACTCAATTTTGAAATTTTACATAAACTTAACTATAATCCTTAAGATTTTCAAGTATAGGGGTACATTATTATATTTGAGTTATTAGGTATTATGGTTACAAAATTTTATTATTGTTAGGTTTACCCTGTTTTTCTCAGTTTTCATCGATCAACATTATTGATGCCAAAGAACTTCACTCATCTTTTTTTTGAATTTCCTAATGTGTTTTGTGGAGCGTGGAGTACCTATTTATGATACGGGTGTTACGAAATCTGCCTAATATTCCATCGCATATCTAATAGAATTGTCGATTATTTGGAGTGTAATCAATAACTTTGATGTCTAAAAGTTTTAAGCATCCAATTTTCACTTTATGTTTCATTTTAATCCATCCCACTTTACTTATCCAGAGAAATTAAACATAATCGATCAACAATAAATTCTATGGTCTCACTAAAGGATATTAATTACTTTTAATAATTAAGAACCAATGATTTGTAAAACAATTCAATTAATGATGGGATTCCATAATGTTGGCTTCAGCTTTTTCATTTGCCATGAATCTTTGCAAATCTGGAAGAGATTTGTGGATACAATTAATTCTTAAATAACTGAGCGAATCTCCCCTGAGCTATCTGCCGAATTGAGGGGCCGCCGTTAGACTACCAGATTACCGGATTTATTGTTCAGTAAACGATGTACGACCGGGAGCACACAATAGCTCATCCTCATCGATTTCGGGTAAAAGCTAACTTGTACAGTTGTTCTGAAAGCACAGATTTTATATCTTCTACAATTCCACATTACCAAAAAGAGAAACACACATGGAAGTGGGTATTATTAAGTACCTCGAAATTGAATTTCAATGATGCTCTTCTAATAATATAAATACAATATGAGTACTTTTGAAGATTGTAATTGGCATCGCAAATGAAATAAAAATTCCGGGTTGTCAATCATCATTTTCTGGAATGTCAGAGAAAAACTTAAGAGCTGCCAGGAAATTTCAAGGATTTTAAGGCGTACTGTGCAACCCTTAAAGGTCAGCCAAATTCTGTGAATTTTTGTCCAGTTGTTGTAAATGAGGAAATATTAACCATCTGTTCAAAGACGGGAGTAAATAGGTAAAAAACAATGTACATTAACACCCAGTGGTAGTAGTATTAATACAACCAAAAAATGAAATAAAAATATACCATTGTTTCTTTTCAATATTCAAAAATAATCAGGAAAAATTGCCCAATGGTAAGGGCATTTTTGCTCGTAAGCAAGGCCATCCTCTGCAACGGCAAAGGTACCCTAATAAAACAAATAAATATAAAGATAACTAGAATAGGGTTGTAAATAAAAGTTATTAGTAAATTATTACATTAAAAAGGAACTCGAAAAACCTGTTCTGTTTTATGATTTAATTTGAGCAATTTCGATACTACCTCATGGACCATGGAAACTTACCATTCGACAGATCGACACTACCCGACCAGACTTAGGAATTCTCCATGTAGCTTGTGGTCTTCATGAGAGAAAGAAGAGGTATGCCGATAGAGAAATTTCACTGTATTAGATTCCTCATTAGGATATCAAAAATATCAATGATACTAAAGTGAAAAAGATAAAGAGTTTTTCTTATGATACAAACCTAATAATAATACAAAGAAGCGAGCATCAATCCCACCGTCGCTCTTAAGGGATTCAATTGGGCAAGCATAAAATATAGTAGGTAAGTCTTCTAAGACAAGCTTGTAATTATCTCCATATTAGGACTATTATCCATATTTGAAAATTATCAACTGGTGTGATCTGATTGATTCTCCCAAAGGAGAGCCACAAAGCATCAAATGACTTTTGTGTAGCAGCCTCATGGTGTCCACACGATGCAGTGAGGCTAGCTTTATTCGGGGCCCAAGCTGCCCCCTTCCCAAAATTTTGGTTAAGTATATCAAAGAAGTTAATAAGAAATAGGCGATATAGGTTGGTACGACATCTTCTCCGGCATGAGGGTAGTTAGAGACATATTAAATAAGCAGAAATAGGAGTTAAGAGGATTGGAGATAGACTTACAGTAGTAGATTAGTGTTCACAAATAGTTACGGATCTGGGATATACTAGTTTTAGGAAAATCCGAAGATTAGCTCAGGACAAGAAAGAGTGAAGTTGCATGTTCAACCAGTTTTAGGACTGACGACCTAATAATAATGATGATATAAGCTAGTTTGAATATTTGTTGTTCAAGTACCTACATAATTCGCAGCTTTTTACTAAAAGTCATTGTTATATGTTAGACCTAACAAAACATAAATATGCCTAAAAATCATAATTTTGAGATCCCCCCCCCACTATTTGCATGCATGTTACTCCTTTAAATACGATTTTAGTTTTTAAGCTAAAAGCTTCTATGTCTTTGCATTTCAAAGCCATACCTATTTCATTTACAAGTCAGAAATTTCAATAGGATTCAGCTGGGCACATTAGGGAAACATGAAATCTTATTAGTACATAGGAATTCAGCATCCGTGATTAAATAATATTATCAAAATCATTCTTGAATTAAAGAAATATGTGTGTAGCTAATTCATATTGTACCTGCCTTCGAATAGTATAGTTATAATAATAAAGTTCGGCCTTCTTTGCCTGCTGCTCTTTATCGCTGACAGTTGTCACCTCTGCCAACTAAACAACACGTATCGTTACAGCCTGTCAGTATGTCAACGGAAATTTCTAAAAACCATATCGAATCACTTGTTAAGATCGCCTTTCGGAAAGGTACCCGACTATCTGAAAACGTAAACGAAAGAACGTTCTGCGGTTTCTTATACATATAGTAAGTAGTACGTATTCTACTCCAGCTAATAACAGGACGCAGATGGACTTCTCCAAGTGTCAACAAGCATCCACGTTAATTTTTAACGGTGACGGCCAATTCTACGCTGACACGAGATGAGGTTCCTAATTTGTCTCCTTTTGTGATACGGTCATCCGGGACCACGAACAAACCGAATGGTCTGATGGTTTCTGAACAACTTGTTCACGTATAATGGGCCATCGTTAACTGTTATAAGGTCTATCTACCTAATACATTAAGGGACGTGGTTAGGTGAAAACAATAAATTTGGATAATGAAAAATTGGATCAAGTTGAATGAGAGTTACATTCAAAATTAAAAGACTTAGTAACGACTACCTAGTCCTTGAATTGTGAATAATAATAGTAACCAAGTAATATTATAAAAAATCAGCAAGTAGATATCCATATAATTAAATGGACCTTGTTGGAGCATACGTAATCCTAAAATGTAGCATCGTACTACAGATGGCGTTTACCGTGCCATTTATAGTATTTTCTAAAACGCGCTGTTAAGACAGCAGGTATAAGTTGGTCTGTGTTCTGTCGGAGCTGCCTGCGACGCGCTGATGAGATCCAAAAAGATCGAAATCGCGATCCGCGTCTGGCAGTTTCGACAGAATACAGACCACTTCGAATTATTTTATTCAACTAATATTATGGAAATCAAAAAGAAATTGACGATATAGGTTGGTAGGACAGCTTCACAAGCATGAGGGTCTAGTTAGAGATATATTTGAAGCAGAAACAGGAGTTAAGAGGAATAGAGGTAGACCCAGATTAGAATATTGCTCACAATACCAGTTTTAGGGAAATGCCGAGATTAGCTCAGGGTGGAAAAAAGTGGAGATGCGTGTCCAACCAGTCTTAGGACTGTCGACCTTATGATGATGAATTAAATATTGGGAATAGTAAAACCGAAAACTAAAATAAATAATGGTGAGATCATTTCTTTTTGAAGAAATAAATAATTAAATGCCATATACAGTAAATTAACCTGTTGACTCATATTGTATCAAGGAATCAGAACAGAGTAAGTGCATAAGTCACGAGCCTCAATTATGATAAATCGAAAGGGGAAGAAGCAGTTCCGTTTTCAATCCATATTGTAAGTAATAGGTACTCCAAGATGGTCACCATCATCATCATCACCTCCATTTATTGCTATCCTAATCTGATCTTCGCATTTTTTTTAGAGTAGAACAATCCACATCCTTAATTATTTGTGAATAATAATCCAGAATAAATCTACCTCTAATCCTCTCAACTCCTGTTTCTGCTTCTAATAGTTCTATAACTAGCCCTTCATCCTTGAGATGTCTTATCGACCTATACTGCCTGTTTTTTATTGACTTCCATAGCGCCCTCTGTTCTTTTACTCCTTCTAATACCTCCTCATTTCTAACCTTCTCTTTCCACGGTATCCTCATCATTCGCCTGCAGTAACACGTGTCCACAGTCCACGTCCAGCCGTGCTCAATTAAACATACACCTTTAACAATAATTTTAGAATTTCTAAATTAACCGCTTGCGAACAAAGACGTGTTTTCTCTTTGTATTAATATATTTCTATTTTATTTCGTATCCTTACAAATAATTTCAGAAATACAGTGATTACTCCTAGTAACTTGATACCAAACTTAACTTTCTATTAATTGTCAGTGTTAAGAAGATAAATACACATTCCTTCTTTTCGTGCTTAATAAGTTAATCACATGAGTTCACTACACCAGAGTCGTTTACCTACATATATGAGTAATGTTTCGATAAGTAAGTTTTGCCTTGGTACGATTTGGAATTCAACAATTCAAACGTCAATCTGACTCTCTACGTAACTTGTACTCTCCTGCTTATGCATGTGTATCAAAGGTGGAAGAAGTGAAGGTTCGGTTGTAAATCTCATTACGGCTTTAACCGCTCGAGTGGCTGTATATTGAGGTTGCTTCAAATCAACATGAAAGTGATCCCCATCATACGACGACGACGACGACGTTGTAAGCGTCGGCGTCGTCATCGTCATCACTTTGGTTCAAGTGCCGTCACCAAAGCAAGTGCATGGGTCGCATTCAAAGTAATGTTGTTACATGTTTTTTGTAATCGGCACAGTACCTATACACGGATAACCGCGCCCTCTTCTTCTGTCGGCAATTACAACGATAACGAACGCACAGTAGTCCGAAATCAATAATTACCTTACAATTCAGTTAATTCAAAATTAATGTGGCAAATTGGAATTTCTGTAGATCCTTACTGGTTAAAAACATTATTAATTGCCATTACCATAAGGTCTCGAACCTCTACCCCTCTTAACTTCTGTTTCTGCTTCCAACTACTAATCTATCTCGACAATTTCTTATTATTAACTTTCATACCCTCTGCTCTGCCACTTTTTCTAATCTCTCCTCATTTGTACCTAACCCGTTTCTACCCACGGTATTTTTAACATGCACCTGTAACACACCTCAAAAGTTTCTAACTTTTGTTCGATGTCAAGTACAAAAGTGATTAACAATATGCATATGAATTGCTATGTAATTCAATTTTAAGTACGAGCTCCTTCAACGATGATTTTCGTTAAATGGTCAAGTTCAATATTTACGATTAGACCTTAAGATTTTATTAGTAAATTATTTTCCAGTAAATAGACGTTGAGGAACTGTTACGTTAAATTATTACGAATTTTTTTCATTTTATGAATACGGTGTTTTTAAAGACAATTTTAGGAATTTCCCCATGACGACAAACACTTATAGAATAAAACATGTGTAGACTTCTACAAGCGGGGTCACGTAAGGGAGAATTGATTTACTTCCAACTGAAGCAGCTATATTCTTGTATATATTTTTTATCATCAATCTCATCATGATTAGAATCGTACTTCCAAAGACTAGTTGAACACGCATCACCTCCACTCTCTCCTATTCTGAGCCAATCTTCGCATTTCCGTAACAATCTATTAAGGTCTACGTCTGTTACTATTAACTTCTGTTTCTACTTCAAATATATCCTCAACTAACCCTTCATGTTTCAGGAGGGGTCCTATTACCGTGTTCTGGCAAACGCAGAAAGATCACATAGCGAAATTCGAGTAAATCAAGAAAACCTATAACGCGTCTAAATCGCCAGCTAATTATTATCAGCCATGATAGAATAAGACGCATAGTAATTTTTGATACGGATTTATGGACCCCAACTTGTCTCGAAACTTGAAAAACTCCTTATTTCTCTTTCTATTGCTAAATATCTGTTCAGTTATAGTACCATGATCAACTATGGTTACGAACGCGTCTAGGATTTTCCTTATTGCCACAACGTATTATAGTCTAACAGGATAGTCATAAACGTTTTTATATGAACCATAACGCAAATTTCCCGTAGTAGATGTTTTTCAGTGAGGAAAACGCATTCTGAAATGTATATTCACTCATCAATGAGCGTTTCCATTTTTTAAACTTAACATATCTAACGCCCCTATCATCTTGAATTTTATCTGTCTTTCTAGGTATCGAAATTCAGCAACTTTACAAGCGCCTATTCAGTATATAAGCTTCGTCGCCAATTTAGTTAGTCAAATTAAAATACCTTAGTAAGGCCTTGTCTAATATTTGAAAAACTTCATCAACAACCGCAAATACCCATTAGAATGACGATACACTGCCTGTGTATTTGAATGTCTAATTTTTGTGTACTTTTACTCATGTAAGGACACTGCTTTAATTATCTCGCTGTGAAACACTAAAAAAATATTCAGACATACTTTTTTTTGTTGTTGCATCCAGTAGTAACCAAACTGAGGATACGGGACGGTTTTCTATATAAATATGGACAAGTGTTCAAACATTTACAGACATAGGTATAGGTCTAGGTGCAGGCATCTAGAGGGGGGTATAGCGTATACCCTCTCTAGATGCCTGCTGTAACTAACGACGAAATGTTGAACTCTAATAACTATACTTCATTTACTTTCTCTAGCGATGTGCCCCTTCCAAAGTCTTGGATGCGCGCTGGCAAAATCGTAGGTAGGGAGAAAAAAGCTCATTAACCTCTCGACTCTTGTTCATTAAACATACTTTTTCATACAGTACCTGCCAAAAGTTTTGTTTAATCATGAATAGTAGTGCGTGTCGAAAACAAGCTTTAAAACCTTTAGTATGTCTTCAAATACAAATAAACATCTCGTTGATATTTTCAGTAGTAAATGGTACCAATAACAGCACTTTTGAGCAATGCAATTGTAGTCGATAAAACGGTCAATTTTTCTATGCAGTACTGTACGGATTATACGCTCCTCACCGGTTAAGAGTTTGGCCGAGAGTTGTATCCTTCCTTTTCTGGCCTAGTGCTGTTCTTTTCTACTTTGCGCCGGTCAAACTGAAGGTCACATCGCAACAGAAAGTAAACGAAGTATAATAACTAAACGGTCACCTTCAAGAGAGAAGTGGTCTAGATTCGTTTTAGTAAATCTATTATAATGCATACTGACGGTTTTCCACAATAAAACGACGAAAAAAACGGAATATTTTTCGTTAATGGAAAGGTATAATGCTACCAATGAAGCCTTTTCTTGCTCTAACATAGTTGCAACCACTGTGCGACCACGTTCCTCCGGTTCTCTTTCAGGTGAAAGGATATGTGTGTACGGGGGTACAAGCCGAAGGGACCGCTTTGAATTAACAGCGTGCCCGTTTGCGTAGAAGGAGATCCGCATTATTTTTACACCTTTGATCTTCATTTTCTATGGCTACATCATTAACTTTAAAACCGCCATAAAAATATTTCCATTCGGCGTTCGTTTGTAATTACGCACAAGTGGCCGTTCGCGTTTCTGGCTCAAAGCCAACAATCTCGAAAACTCTTTTGCTCCATCTAACCAACCCTGTTCGCCCCTGGTGGCGGTGCCGGCAATGGGATGAAAGGAAGTGACTACGACGGCACCGATGCCGTTAGCCACCGACGCGACGTCGTATCAAGCCGCCCGCGTCTCTCTAGTTACGACGACTGACGACGACACAGCCTTCTGTGACGGCTCTTACATAAACTGCGACGGGACGATTTCCGTAAACGACCAAATAAATGTTCAAATCAAATGCGATGAATATTTACTCATATTTAGTGTGTAGGTAAGGCGAATTTCGTCCAACTAATAAGTGTGTGAGGTCAATTTGGTGAAGGACATTTTCTTTTTACTTGTCTTCATGTTTGTTTAAAAAATATCTAACATATAACATATAAATAGACAAAGATAAAAAGTGAATATTTTATTTCATTAAAGTATAATCCATTGACCGATAACTAATTGAGCTTGTTAGATGGAATTTAAACAGAAGTTAGCTAGTTAATTAGCTAGTAGTTGCTAATAATTGGAAAAAGAAAGAATTTTTTATATTCATTAAAGCTCACTGTACCTAATATTTTATCATTTGTAGCAGGCTAATGCTGCTTTTATTTTTTGAAAAAATTCGGCATACAAGACCTGCCAATGACGTGAAGCATAAAATTTATTTTTATTTTGGACTAAAAGCAAGTAATTGTCAATCATCAACGTTTTCTAGAAGAAAAAGATCGTCGAATTAATTTACTTCCGGAATCTTCGCGTTAGGGTAAAAAGATGCCGCGCTATCGATTTGCCGCCACAGACATACGTTTATAACAGTATAATATTTATTGTGGTATTTTGTTTTAATATACATAATTAAGCAGTGACTTGTACGGTGTACAGCCTCAATTTTGCCAATTCTTAATAATTACTTACTACCTACGTATTTATTAAAANGATGAACACCAGTTCGATTCCGGGTGCGTCTGTCCTTGTCCAAGTTTTTCTATGGTTTCTTTTGATCACCCAGGCAAACGCTGGAACAATAATGCTTTACAGATAATATTTCTGTTAAAGTTAATTAAAGAAAGAAAAATTAATATTAATAATATGTATTTCTATTCTTGTTAGGTACCTATATCGTGTTATCGCTTTTTGCTCGTGTACCGGATGTTTTGACTAATAAGAAGGTTCACAAGATGGTAGCGGTGGACTGCAACGATTAAAATATGTTGCAATTAGATGTTATGTTATTCTGTAAGTATAAAAGTATAGTAGATACTTAATTACTATAGGTAGATGTTTAGGTACTTAAAAAAAATTAGTTATTAATAAAAAAAAATTGAGTTAGTACTGTCTTCGTAAAAGTAGACAATAATGTCTGGTTTTAGCTCCATTTTACAATTTTTTTTTCGTTTAAACTGGCTTACCTGTAGATATATACTCATCAATGGTTAAAAAGGGTACATACCTGTAATAAAAAAATAAAATTAAAAAACAGCAGAAATAGTTTCTCTGAAACCCTCAATTTCATTCACATTTCTTTTTACCCAATAAATCATTTCTGTGCAGGAATCAAAAACGGTTCTGAAACACATTACACCTTCATACCTACTGAGAGGGAAAAAAATCTATTTCTAAGATAAAATTACTTTATTCAATTAAATATCTCTTTTAAATATTGCCAAGCAATTGTTAATAATTAACCTAAACATAGGAAAAACAGTAGTAAATTTAATTATTTCAAATAACATATTTGCATAAAAGTATCAAATAAAAAATATGTTCCTTACTTAAGTATGTTGCCTATCAATATTTATTTGAGGATTGTTTATTTAATCTGAACTTATGTGTATATGTATAGTTCCTCTACAAATAATTTCAATATAAATTCTATAGATGACAATATTTATGAAAAGGTGCTGCTTTATCCCCTTTCTTGGTTCTTTGTTTTGAGTTTTTATGATGAAAATAGTGATAAGCAAAGTTGGTCTTGGTCTAGCACTTTCGCAACCAAGACTATCTTCATACCAGTAAGACGAAGGCCAAGATCATGATCGAGACTATATCAGTAAGACCAAGACCAAAACTAAAAGTATTTGAGCAAGACCAAGATCGAATAAGCAAGACCAATACCAAGACTAGGACAGTCAGGTTTTTGCTTTGCTTATCACCTGATGAAAATGATAGTGAATGAGTAAATCTTGGATACAAAAGAAGTCTTAAAAATTGGAAAACATTGAATAAAAAGAAATATCCAAGATTAGATAATTTTTCAGAACCAGAAATTAAATCTCTGCCTTTTAATAATCCTTTCGATGTTTTCCTCTATAATTCAAAATGTTCACAAAAATTCATTCTGTATAATAACGCGTCACGCACTTATTTTATCATGATACTACACTTCATCAAAGGAGTAAGTGTACATATGTATAGTGAGTCTTAAAAAAAGTTCAGCAACCGGCCGATAGATGGCCAGGCGCGATAACACGAGCGGATCGAGCTACGGAAGAGGCAGCTATGCAACGGATCGACCGCATCACCGTGACAAGCTGTTCCATTGTTCATATCGGGTGGCACACGTAAATGAAGACAAATTCGAAACGTCCAGCGACTGCCTATTGTTCTGATGTACCGCTGATTGCGTCCGATTGGTGTGGACAATCAGACATCCAAACAATCGACAATCGGAACGGTATACCTTGGTAGACCACGCGGCAACCACTGCGCGTTCCTTCGCAAACAGATACTTACCGGGATGATGTTCACGTGCCGCAAACAAATCAACGGTCAAAGAAAAAAGTCAAAACTATCTACAAACTGCCGACGAGGTCAACAGCTAATGAAAGCGCGTGAAACCTACTGTTTCCGGGTGACAAGAATTAATCGTTCGTTTACCTGTTGTGTGCATGTACCTGTAGTGCTAACAAGATTCTCACTTTTCCTTTTAAGTAAAACAAAAATTATGTAATAACTTTAAAAAGTTGATAAATATATTAACAATAAATACATACTATATACATACATACATACAGCAATACATTTACCGAAGATAAGAACTGAAACTCTTCAAATCTTTTGAACAAAGCGTATAACAGCCTAAAAGCTTTAAATTCCATTTATTGGACTTGAAAAGTTGGCTAAAGGTATTTGTTCGAATTTTCCTATACCATACCGATCGCCATGGCCTAGTGGTTTAGACCATTGCTTATTCTCGACTAGAATTTTGAAGGGGTGCAGGTAGGGTTCCTAAGTGGGTAGCCACACTGCTTCTTGTGGGCCCCATGAGGTTGTCCAAAAAGAAGAAGTGCACTTGTTCGTTAGTTGCAAATGTAAAAGATTTTATTGAAACGACGACATAATTCAGCAAGGTTACCGGTTCTTATAAGTTTTTCATTTTACCGATAGTATTTTCAAACAGATTTGCCTCATCGAACCCCCATAAGGTAGATTTATATGATTTAAGTTTATACATGTGATCGTTTGCCCCTTAAGTCCCATATGAAAAACCCATTAGGCAATCCTCACTTTAGTATCACCAGCCCGAACGATACATGGGTCATGCCCCTTATAAATTCTAGTCGGGTTAGAATTCGGATGAACACCAGTTCGATTCCGGGTGCGTCTGTCCTTGTCCAAGTTTTTCTATGGTTTCTTTTGATCACCCAGGCAAACGCTGGAACAATAATGCTTTACAGATAATATTTCTGTTAAAGTTAATTAAAGAAAGAAAAATTAATATTAATAATATGTATTTCTATTCTTGTTAGGTACCTATATCGTGTTATCGCTTTTTGCTCGTGTACCGGATGTTTTGACTAATAAGAAGGTTCACAAGATGGTAGCGGTGGACTGCAACGATTAAAATATAGTTTAAAAATTAGTTCCAGATCTGCCTTCTGTACAACGGTACATATGGTTTTATTCAATACATTTTATTATTCTTGGCTATTATCAGAATGTGTTTTTTTACTGGTAATACTCAACACATTCACTCTCTTCTGTTTTTATTTCGTCCGCCTCATCTTTTTCACTCCAATCCACCATCCACCCATTCTTACGATTCCTAAAAGAAGCTTCAAGGAGGCATTCTGCCCTACCTTTCGGCGTATAATGCGGAGGGACTGCCCGCCCACCAGCATTAGTAACTGGTGGAAATGACAGCAAAAAATTTTTGGATGTTTCCAGCTAATAATGCTTCTGATTAGCGTCCAACCAGCAGATTTTCGGATGATAAGACGTTCGTAATATTATACCTACGTAAAGTTTTGTTATCTTCACCCTACCAGATCTAGTGTTGCTTTCCATTATCAAAAAGTGATTACTTTAATTTAGCAATTGAACTATAGGTAGTAAGGAATATGTTGTAGGTACACACTGAATAAATCCATCTAATGTCCGACCGAAACTGGTTTTTACGACCGAAACCGAAACCGAATTTCGGCAACGGTCTCAGTTTCGGCCGAAACCGAAACCGAAACCGAAACTTCCTTATAAGGATCATGTTTTGAGAGAAAAATAAAGAAAACGTTATTATAATCAGTCAGTTTTATTTTTTTATCTTTAAATCACATAGCTCTGCAGTCTTTGACATTTTTACTTATTGATAATCAAATCAAAATCAACCCCTCATTTAAGGAAATACTTTAATTGCGCCTTAAAAATACTTAAAATAGGTGAGATGTTTATTTGAGTAAGTATAGTAGACTAGACTCATTTTTCTTTCGAAGATTATTCATGCTTTTTTTTATATAATATTAAACATAAAATTACTTTTGTTATTGTTACCTAATATCACAATAGGTATAGGAACTTAACATTTAAGTAATACACAAAACAAAATAAATCACTTTTATCTTAATGAAGAACAAATTAACTTCTTCTAAACTTAATTCGTCATGTTGAATGACACTAAACTTCAACAGAAACAAAATGTAAACGCAGTTTCGGTTTCGGTCGTAGTTTCGGCAGGTTTGCCGCCGAAACCGAAACTCGTTTTTTTACCGAAACACGTTTTTTTGGTCGAACACTAAATCCATCAAATGAAACTCAAGTTTCTGACTTTCTTGTTGCAATTAATGCCCATTAATATATTTTCTTGTTTTTTACAGAGGCAAAGCTAAACTTTGCTTTTCAACCTGGGAGCCACGTCAGGTCCTACGGCCCCGTCGCCGGGCGGTGGTTTTACCAGTGTACTAAACGCCGCAAAAACGTTGTCCTTACGCGAATCCACGTGTGCAGAGGCTTTCTGGAAGATGCCCCATAAAGGTACGAAAACTTTTAATGCACTAATAGGCTTACTGTCAAAGGTTTTCTAAACGTTCGGTACAATGGGTACTTTTTCATTAACTGATAACGCGTAGGATAAGACTGTTCTTTAGAACAAGTTGTTACCCTCTGGGATTCTCTACCAAAAGGTAACGCCACTATTTACTGGAGATTATGATATATCTTCTTCTGTCAGAAAGTTATATCTCAGTGACAAGATGAAGCCTACTTTTACAACATTATGGGCTGTAGTGACATGAATTTTGGTAAACAATAAAACTTAAAATTTTATATCTCGACGAGACTCCCATGTCTCTACATATACAAGTCCTTATTACGTTTTAAATTAATTGATAATGAGACAGATAAAACTGTTGTTTAGAACAAGTGTACAGTTGACTATTAAGGTTCTGTCTTTAAAGGTAACACGACTTTTATATGGAGCCTATGCTGTTTCTTCTTATTCTGTCAGAAGGCTCTAGGTAATATCTCAGTAACGTAACAAGAGGAAGCCAATTGAAACTTTACCTAATTATGGATTGCAGTGGCATGAATTTTGGAAAACAATAAAACTTAAAATTTTCAATCCCAAAGAGACTCCCATGTCCCTATATTTATTACGTTTTGATTGATTTGAGTTGGATAAAACTGTTCTATAGAACAGGTAGTTACTTTTTAGGGTTCCGTACTAAAAGGTAACGTGGCTCTTTGCTCTTCTTCTGTCAGAAGACTCTATCTTACCAACCAACAATAGGATGCCAGATTGTAGACGGTAATGGAGTGAACTTCGGCAAATAATCAAATTCAAAAATTTGAATCTCATTGAGGTTTCATATTTCAAATAGTGGAGATGTGTGTCTAATCAGTCTCTTTCTGATGCCTTAAGATTATGAAATGATTGGAATGTCTAAGATCTATACACGTTTTATATTGAAAGAGGATTCTTTATTATAAAATAATACTACAAATACTGCATTTTGAACAGCTGCTCTTATCTCTATATTCGCTCTTTCTCTACTTTTTCTTCCCTTACATACCAGTATTGTTGTTTTATTTATTTTCATACAGTACTATTTTGTCAATACCGCCTCCATTTTATTTAAAGCTATCTCTAACTTCTCCAACTGCTCGTAATTTCACGGCAAACACAAGTTCTTTTAACATGGTATCATTTCCAACATATTTCCAAAATGTAAAATGTAGCATCGTGCTACAGATGGCGTTTACTGCGCCATTTATAATATTTTCTAAAACGCACTGTTAAGACAGCAGGTAAAGGTTGGTCTGTGTTCTGTCGGAGCTGCCTGCGACGTGCTGATGAGATCCAAAAAGATCGAAATCGCGATCCGCGTCTGGCAGTTTCGACAGAATACAGACCACTTCGAATTATTTTATATTTCCAAAAATTGCTTTCCCTTTTTACAACATGCTATGGGTATAATTTCAGTCAGAAACAGTCAGCGCAGTGTTTTGTTCGTTGTAACTGCGAACTAGCGCGACTAGACGCGACGCGAAACATCCCGTTGCGCGTACTCCGCACTTTCACGTCTCGGTACGTCCTCAATTCTCCATGTAATGTAATGGCTAATGCAATTTGAGCCGCTTTAGCAAGTTCACTGGTTGCACAGAATCAACAAAAGAGAGAACGAACGCTATTTGCGTCGCGAGCGAGCGTGAAAGCTATGTATGATGTTGTACCTACTGACGTAGACCGAGAGAACGAAAAGCGACGCCGACGACGACGCCTGTCGTCGATGGCAACGAAGCGTCGCAAACCAGTGGCGTACTTTCAACTTTACCGTCACTCGATTGAGTCGCATTATAAAACGCTTAAGGCAACAATACTTCCGGAATTAATGGCAGCGAATGGTTCAATTATGTCGTCTTTTGCACATCTTAAGCAGCAACTATTTGTTTTCATGGTTTGGATTAGTTAAAATATATCCAATGTCATTACGTTAGATTTATGCACAGTTACGGTTCTCATACTTTTGCGCCTTTGAACATCGCGTATTACGCGTTAATTCAATAATTCTCATTTTGAACCTTTTCAAGAACTGTATCCCACCAATTCTCAGGAAGTACCATGATACTTGTGAAGCAGCCGTTAATTTTTTCCTTTATAACCCTTTGGCATGCCTACCGCACACGTAGAATTCGTAACTACAGCTCACGCGCGAGAGGTAGGCCTTTTATCATATTCATTTTGTACATTTTAGTAACATTGACTGGGTGATTATTCTGTTTATTCTAACTACGTGCCTCGCTATACAACCAAGGAGGGAATTCCAGATAAAAAGATGATGAAAATATAGAAATCAGTGAAGCGCAGTTTTTTCATCGCGCAACCCAAGGCATTTTAAATTACCTCTACCTAGGTACATACACTGTTCATTCAAAAAGTTCTGGGACTAATTTTGTATAAAACCCATAATCAACGCTATTTATTATTTTTTTTATTCCCGCGGGATTGTCCACAACGAATTCTATAAAGATGCCCTGGGTCGACTTTTGACGAGTATTTTACCGCACTAGTGATTGGTTTCTTCTACATGACATTGTGCCAGCCCAGTCTTTGATCCTGTTTTACAATTTTTATCATAAAAGTCACTCAATGCAATTAAATTAAATATAAACTCTTTCTAAACTCCTGTTTCCTTTCGTAAAAGTCTCGGAACTTTTTGAATCAACTGTGTATATGGGTTTTGCACCGCCATATCGTAAGATACTATAGTTGAGACTTTCAAAATTGGCATAATTCGCAATAAATTATTTATAAGAATGAGCGTATCTTCTTTCTTGTTTCCAGTTGGGACTGTAGTCATTTGCTGCGTTTTGAATACGCCCTTGTTAAGTTTGGAAATGCTTCATGAGTAGTATACACAAAGTGAAAAGAGACAACCGAATAACAATAAAAGCAGTGCAGCGGCTAGAGGTTGCTTAGGCATGGAAAAAATCAGGGTTGGCTTTATAACTGCCTGGTTGGAATAATATCTTTAACTACCTAACATCTCTTTTCTATTGTTCGGCAAGTCATTTCGTTTTTTTTTGTGGAAATGAAAGGCAGTTTTCGTATAATAAACAAATACTTTATTAAATTATATATTGACCGTTCTGGTCCAACACCTTTTGCCATCTTTCTGGTAGTAGCATAATTCCACGCTCATAAAATTTTTGGTCTTTACTGATCGAGGAGGTTTTTGACCTCCACATTTGAGGTGAAGGTTTTACCGTCTAAAAAATTTTGGAGTGACCTGAACAAATAGTAATCCGATGGTGCCCGGTCTGGAGAATATGGTGGGTGTAGCATTGTATCCCATTCAAGCTGTAAAAGCTTTTGGCGAGTGACCAAATTTGTGTGAGATCTCGCGTTGTCTTGGTGAAACACTACACCTTTCCTGTTGATTAGTTCTGACCTTTTCTGTTGAAGTGCATCATTCAGTTTGTCCAGCTGATGACAGTAGACTTCCGAATTAATCGTTGTGTTATCCGGTAAAAGCTCAAAAAAAACGATTCCTTTAAAATCCCACCAAACAGACAGCATCACCTTTTTTTGGTGAATATCGGCTTTGGAAATGGTTTGAGCCGGTTCATCTTTTTTGCTCCATTACCTCTTGCGTTTGACGTTGTCGTATACAACCCATTTTTCGTCCCCAGTGATGATGCGCTTCAAAAACGGATCATTTTCGTGACGTTTGAGAAGCAAATCGCAGACGTCAATGCGGCGACACAGATTTCTCTCTGTGAACATGGGGAACCCATACATCGAGCTTCGAGGATAATCCCAGGCCTTTCAAGTGGTCATAAACTGTTGAATTTGATAAATTTAACCTCAATCCGATCTCACGTGTTGTTATTCGCCGGTTCACATCAACCTATGCCTTTATCGCGTCTTTATCAGCTTCAACCGGCCTTCTCAAACGTGGTGCATCTTCGACATCAAAATTTCCGGATCGAAATTTAGCGAACCAGTTCTGGCACTGGCGTACTGTCAACACACCTTCTCCAAACACATCAGTCAATTTCTTTCTAGTTTGAACAGCATTTTTACCCATTCTGTAGTAAAACAGTAAGATATGTCGAAAATGCTGCTTATCGCATTATTACTACTTTCATTTATTAAGTATTGCACCTTGAGAAGGGCTCAATGAGCAGAAAGCATTTTACTATATACCTACCTATAAGTAGGTACATCCATTTACCTACCAAATATCACTAGGGAATTAATCATCGTAACTTGTACGATAGGAATTCTATATTTCCCTCTTTCGTATGGCTTAAAAGTTCTCTTTACCCATATCTTTTGTAAATATGGGTTCGTTTTTTGCCCATCCCATCTTCTTGAAGTGCCTTTTTTAAGCCGTTATACTTACATTTATTTCTTGTCGGAAGTTTATATTCCATTGTTGGATGGTGTAGCAAGTTGTTAACAATAACTTATTGCGTTCTGCAGCAGTCGGTAAGTACACCCTCGTCGAGGTTCGTTTCCCCCAGGGGGCGCGGTGCACTATTCACTAATGTGCTGTCAGATTATAACGCACTTAAACCCCTTTTATCCATCTTGATCCTCTTGTATATAAACCGCTGTCTAATTCTCCAAATCCACCCGAAGCCACTTAAATTCATATACGAAAGAAGCCACGTTTATATACGAAGGTCGTTCCTGTGGGCTCTTATAGGTATTATTAAGCATCGAAAAAGTTTCAAGGGCTATCAGGGTGTACCTTTCATTAAACTGCAACAACACAAGCAAGTTTAAGGAGGTTATTAAAAAAAAAATTATATTCGTGTTAAACGGGGATGACAATAGCCAGGCAGCTGTTCCAAAAACTTAAGGTGTGATTTTAGGGCTTCCCATGCGTATGGTACCGAAGGAAAATTATTACTAAGAAGATGATGTTATAAAAATGAAGCTACTACATATTAATTTAAAAATTATTTTCAATTTTTATCTACTGGACTTATAGTGAATAAAAACTGAAAATGAATTTTCAAATTCATCATCATCATAAGGTCGTCAGTTTTGAGACTGGTTGGACACCCACGTCCACTCTTTCAACTTAGAACAACCCAGATCCTTAACTATTTGCGAACAGTAATCTAAATCTTTTCATGCCTGAGAAGGTGTCCTACTAACCTATCTCGCCTATTCCTTATTTACTTCCATGGAGTCCTCTGCTCTCCTATTCCTCTTCATTTCTAACCTTCCCAAATTAATACTTAATAATTAATCACTAGGAATTTCAAAATGTTTCAATGGACACACTTCAAATTTTGCAGTAAAAAAAAGAGGAAATTGTTTATAAATTATTATTTTTTTCCTTATTTTTGAGTACCTATCTACATGCAAAATTAAAACAGCGATAGTAATGGTGTTGATTTTGGAAACATACACTTTTGAGAGAAGTACAGATACTTTCTCATAATTTTTTTTTCATGTTAAAATTTACCTACTCCGTCCTTGTCCTAACGGTTAATTTATACAGAGTAATAGGGCTTTAAATAAAACGTGGACTATATTATTCTACGAAAAGATCGTTATGTACAAATGCACTGTTCGCTAACAGGATTGTGGTTTTCCATTATATAAAACCTTCAAGTATTTCATCAATTACTTAACTGACACGTATTCACATAGACTCGTGTCAAACAGTTTTATTTAATTTCTACGTTCATGTAAAGAGCAACATAATACACATGTGGGCATTTTTCTTTTCATCTGATATCTTTCCAACAAAATGATAGTTTATTTACATAGATATGCTAGGTTCAGATGCTGAATTCGGACGAATGCCGAAATTAATTAGCAGATCGCGACATATTCTGAGTAAAATGAGCAGATTCTAATATGATGATTATTTAGGTGTAAGTTCATGTAAGGTCGCCATCTATTTAAATACAATTGTAGTTTCTGGTCAGATGTTGAAATCGACCACTACCCAAAAGCTTTAGTCACAGCGCGTTGCGATTATGGAAAAACCGTCACCTACCCGACTAGAATTTATAAGTACCCCATACTTATAAAATGCAATAGAAATGATAGGGGAGATAGACTGATAGAATTTTGCGATAAACATAACTTAACCGACGCGAATACTTTATTCAACCATCACGTTAGGAGGCGCTATACGTGGAAGATGCCAGGTGATATCAGTTAGATTACATACTTGTTATAGGTAAAGATTTAAAAATCAAGTGAAGGACTGTAGGAGTTATCCAGGAGCAGATATTGGTAGCGATCATAACTCAGCAGTTATAAAGGTCAATCTTAAATTCAAAATTCTGAGAAAGAGGGGAGGTAGAAGACGTCTTGACTTACAAAAGCTAAAATGTATTGAAAAGCGTCATAGGCTAGCTACAAGGACAAACGAAATCTAAAGGTGGCGGGAGAAACGAATGACAGGGACATAGAGACAGAATGGAACTGCTTAAAACGTACCTAAAGTCAGCAGCTACAGGAAACTCTGGTTAACAAATGAGATTGTATTGTAATACAAAAACAGGACAGTCGAAGAAGGGCAAAATAGATATAAGGCTATAGAGTGGGAAATAATTAAGAAATAAAACGATAAAATAATCACGAATCAAAAATACGACAGGTGTATTGCGTTAGGCAAGTCAACTGTCAACCGAATACCCTATTATATTTTTAATGAGCAGGTGTTGAAAATCGTCTAGTAGTTGTACTGAAAAATTGCGTACGTTTTGTTTCAGAAGAAGACCTTATGCACCATGCTTCGATGGGCCAGAGTACGATTTTCACTCACGCGGCTGGTCACAGTGGCATCAACCAGCTGGGGGGCGTCTATGTGAACGGCCGTCCTTTGCCGGACTCCACGCGCCAGAAGATCGTCGAGTTGGCTCATTCGGGCGCGCGTCCCTGCGACATTTCGCGCATCCTGCAGGTCTCGAATGGCTGTGTCTCAAAGATCTTAGGAAGGTATGAATGGTTAGAGTGTTGATTTCAGCAGGTGACCTTGCTCAGCTGATGCGATATTGTTCCAGGTATTACGAGACCGGATCCATTAAACCGAGAGCGATCGGCGGATCCAAACCGCGAGTTGCTACCGCGCCCGTCGTCAACAAAATTGCCGAGTACAAACGGGAGTGTCCGTCGATTTTTGCGTGGGAAATAAGGGACCGGCTCCTGTCGGAAGGAGTCTGCAATAACGACAACATCCCAAGCGTAAGTCACTCTTTTTATTCTCCATTTTTTTTATAATCATTGGTATCTTGATGTCTCTGTTGTGCTACTTCAAAATCCATTTTTATTAATAAGCTTTGAAAGTATCTAAGTGTCTTTTGTTGTATCAGACAATAACTTCTTCTGGTTCAAACTAAACCAATTATTTCGCCAAAATTAAGAAGCTTTTTTAGAGTAAACCCAAACTGACGATACTTATACATTTAGTAAATTGTTTATCTCTACTACTACTATGGGTATGACCATTAGCTCCAAGTCAAGGAAAATTTAGCAAATTTAGCTAGATACGCTTTATTTGACTAATCGGTAAATAAGATCCATATTTCTATACAATAAAAATTTTCGACTTCAACAGTTTTAAACATAAAAATTTTTGAATATGGGAGAAGTAAGCATCAAGGTTATATGCTTCAATCCAAAAATCCTATAATCTCTTCCCTAATATTTTCTGTATATATTCGTGCCTAGTCTCAATTAACATCTGTAAACATATGAGAGAAACCTGGCTATTTAGGCAGTTTTCAAAAATTAACTCTCAAGGATGAAATGGGATTGCTACCTACGTTTGCATTTAAAAAAGATAGCGACGTGACATAAAATTAAAACTCTAAAAAGATAAATGGGAAGTTTTATGGAGAAACAATACTAATTTTTGAGGGTATTAAACGATTTCCTGCGCGAGATATATACTCATATATTACGTCATTGCCCACGACATCAACTCAGTAGGTGGTAGGATAGAAGAGATATGTTTCAATCCATAACTTTTTTCAAAACATGTAATCCTTCTCTAGCAGTTTGTTATTTCAAAAAATTAAATTAGAAAATATGTCGATCAGTAATGGATCAGCATCAGTTAACATTTCGTCAACTGATGTTTCAATTTGAAGTACATACTCAACTCCAAACGTCGTCATTCCTTAAACGTTTACCAAATTCGTTTCATCAAAACGATTACATTAACTTTCCTTTAATTAACTGCCTAAAACTTCAGGTAAAGATGCACCTGGAGGAGAAGGCGCTTACAAATTGATGGTATCATCTTACTACATCATATAATATAGCAAACAGGCATTGACATCCGGTTGTAGCCGAAGAGCCTCCTGCAGCCCCCTTGTTTGCGATCTATTCATTGTCTAATATGAGATTTGTTTCTGTTTACGTAACGTGCACAAGACTGTGTGCCTCTCTGAAGTATCAACGACAAGACCAGGAACATGAACTCCTCTTGTTTGTACTAGACGCGCGACGGAGTCACGTATTCCAGGTAAACGGACGGGATGGCGCGACGCGGTACAAACCATCAGCATTCAGTTGGTTGACTGGATCCTCGGTAATAATAATATAGCGTCGTCTTTCGTGTCGTCGGTCGGTTGCCAAGGTGAATCCTTAACGTTTTTAATATGTCAGCCATTCTCGAAACAAAATGCCGGTGGAACGGCACGAACGCCGGTCTCTTTATAGCACTCTTTTTGAGAAAACAATAAGCAAAGCTAAAGTTTTAAATAATAAGTAATAGATTGAATCATAATAGGCTGCAAATGCGATCCTTCGACCAAAAACGCAAAAAAAGGACATTGTTAATCCTCTTTTATCTATTATCCTCAAAAACAATATATGTAGTAGGTACATAACAGATACTCTATTGTTTTGGTTATATAGGGGAGAAAAACTAAATTGTAGAAACATCTTCAAAAGCCATAAATTTATACTACGCGCAATAATAATAAACTACCCCCATACAGGGCCCGATGTAAAGCAAGCCGGACTAATGCATAGAGTAACAAAAATGAAGGGCGGCAAAATTGAGGACGTCGGGGGGTTGCACACAGCGAAAAATCTGATAAAAATTAAAATGGCCAGCAGCCCGAAAAAAACGTTTTTTTTTTTAATTATTATTTTAGCTAGAGGCTGTAAATTTTTCTGAAGTTTCTGTCTTATAATTTTGTTAGTGCTGTCTCCTAATAAATAGTCAAGCAGGAAGAAGGAAATACCTTATATAACATCATCCTAATACGTTCGTGTTGATGATTTGTTTAACAACTGGATGTAACGTCTTTAAAAAAAAAATGGAAATGTATTTTCACATTAATATTTGATATTAATCACTATTAAATGTCAGTGTTTCATATATATATAGTATTAATATAATTACTTCAGTGCGACACATCTGTGACTTAATAAGTACGGTTTGTCGTTGTTGCTGTTGTCACCTCTCGTAGCTTAATCGTCAGAACATTGGTGCGTAACGCTAAAGGTCCCGGGTTCGATTTCCGGCGAAGGTGAAACAATAGCTACAAATTTTTTCTTATTAACCTGAGGTAATTTACAAAGGGTAAAAAATTGAAAAATGAATTTTCACATTAATATTTGATATTAACCACTATTAAATGTCAAAATGTTTCATGAATATGTAACATCAGTAGTACTAGTAGTAAAATAATATGCAGCAATTACATGAAAACCAAACTTTTTTATTCCACACGCTTCTCTTACCGCTGATTTGTGTGTTTGGTTGTAAAATAAACTTTCTTCAGAGACAATGAAGTCTACACCAATTGCCGTATCTCTCAATTTTAGCGAATATAGTTTCTTCAGATAATTAAAACTTCAACGTGTGAGTTTGTGCAAATAAAATAAATTAATCCTTCTGAATAAATCTTAAACAACTTATACGTATCAGCAGTACCGTTAATAACGTTTTAATTGAAATATTCTTGTTTTATATTTTAAAACGGCTTTTGATACGGTTTTACACGCATGCAGTTAATTATTATGTAAAAGCTCCAACATATAAATAATGAAAATGGGTATTAATTTTAAATTAATACGTGTAGATACAGTAATTAGAAATAAATGTATAAATGCCGCAAGCAGCCATTTATTAGGTGCTTAATGAAGTAGAGAAAAAGACGAATAAATAGAATTTGTCGGTTAAATTTCATCGGAACACTATTTTAGATTACATTGCAATTTACGTACGATTTATAATAAGAACAATTATCAAGTGTCCGTTAAAAGAATGACAGTCGTATATACACTTTTGTACTTATATATGTGTTAATTAAAATGTCTGTAGTAATTATATCCTTACTTCGCCAGGTTTCATATCAACAAGTGGTTTTAATAAACGAATGAAGTTAAATGTCAAATAGCGTATAAAATCGGTCGTATTAATTTATCGTCACTTTTACCAAAGAGTATTTCTTATTAACTTGTTCTTTAACGATATACTGTATGTTTCTAATTAAGCATATTATGATACATTGATTATATTCGTTCTGAAAACGACGATTTTTTTCATTGTATATATTATAAATGGGTAAATTGTTTTTATTGTATTTTTTGTTTAACTTTATGATATAATTTGCAACTTCTTTCCCGTAAGACACTTTTTAGCCCCTCAAACTGTTAATTGTTAGGTCGAAAAAAATAAAAAATATCTTTTTGCAAGGCAGAACACCACGCACCACGGTCTTGTTTTTAAACAATATGCAGCCCAGATTCTTTGGTAATTAAATATAAATGAATGTTTTCCTGCAATTTTTTAAGTTTCTAGATGAGCTCCTAATCTTCGTCTGCCTAGATCTTTGAGATCCCCATTAGGCTCAAATGTAGATATTGTAGGCATCTGTCGTATATTATAACTGATAAAATTGTTGAGTTTATGTCATTATTATTTCCAGTACCTGCAGTTAGGTATCTACAAGGAAACGTTATTTAATAAGCATTATGTATTCACTCAATCCATTTCCAGGCGAGGATTCCTTGACGTGACAGCGCGTGTTTGTGACAGTCGTTAATGTTAATAAGACATTATTCAGTTCGTTGGTAATCATTTCATTAGAGGGGTGTTATTAAAAGAAACCATTAATTGATATTTAGGCATTCTGAAGTATTGATGAAATATTACTTCAGCATCAAAAAATTCCTTATAGTACGTGAAAAATTCACCTTCAGTTTTTCTGTCCAATACAGAGAAGGATACCTTAGGGTACCTTTTATCCAGAAAAATATTTCTGTTACCGAAGAATAGAAAAACTAGTTTTATGTGTTCGATTTCACACCCCAACTACTCTACCGATCATTATCAAATTTTGCATACACAATATAAGGGATACAGAGAAGGATACCTTAGGGTACCTTCTATCCACAAAAATTCTGTTCCTAAGGGATAGAAAAATAAGTTTTATGTGTTCGATTTCACCCCCCAACTACTCTATCGATCATTATAAAGTTTTGCACACACAATATCAGGGATACAGAGAAGGATACCTTAGGGTACCTTCTATCCAGAAAAATTCTGTTCCTAAGGGATAGAAAAATAAGTTTTATGTGTTCGATTTCACCCCCCAACTACTCTATCGATCATTATAAAGTTTTGCACACACAATATTAGGGATACAGAGAAGGATATACCTTAGGGTACCTTCATTCCAGAAAAAAATCTGTTTCCGAGAGATAGAAAAAATTAGTTTTATGTGGTAGTCGATATCATTTATTTTTTTATATTTACGATATCAACGCGAGCTAATGGTAACTATCTGCAGACGCATATACCGGATCATCTGCCTTAAATCTAAACCTAATAAGTGCCTACATAAAATGAAACGGTAGTCTCATCAATAAAAAATATCGAAACGAATTCGCCAACAATAGTAGCGTGAATACGTATAGAGGTAGGTAGAGGATCATACCTACCTATAGGTAGCACTTGTGAACCGATAAGCCAAATTTGCTAAAGCTCTAGCTTTTGTATTCGCCGACCCACTCCGTGTGTTTGCCTTTCAAGAGCACAAGAGGAATTTCAGATGCTCGGAAAGAACGGCTTTGTTGTCATAATGATGTCGACATGGACAACAATTGC
Organism: Agrilus planipennis; assembly: GCF_000699045.2. Lineage (NCBI taxonomy): Eukaryota > Metazoa > Arthropoda > Insecta > Coleoptera > Buprestidae > Agrilus > Agrilus planipennis. The sequence goes on along the minus strand of NW_020442462.1, from coordinate 424,431 downwards.
ACCCTCTTGTGCTTTCAATTGGATAGGAAATCTCAAGATTTGCAAACACACACACACAAACATTTAATTATACGTACTACACATGTGGTGAACGTGTTTCAAAGGATTAGTGAATAAGGGACGACACTCGTTTCATCCAGTTTTTAAGGAACGAGTGTAATTCATCGTTAAATTCGTTTTTATAATAATTACGGTTTTTATAATTTATAAAGTGTTTCATAAAACCAACTTGCTAGAACCTCTACAACTCGAACATCAAGGGAGACGCCAAAAAATTCGAGTTATAGAGTTTTCGACTTATGCAGGATTTTAATTCGACTTGAAGAGGATAAGATTTGGTGCACTAACATTGCCGGCAAATCCTTAAAGTCCATAACTTAGCTTTCTTCGAACTATAAACGTAATAAGTTTTAAATTATCGAGTTGTAAAGGTTGTAAAATAAAACATTACTGTCCGAGATACAGAGGTTAAATTTAATTTTTCGAATTATAGAGGGAAATATGTACCAAAATAGCTTGCAGGAACTCACTGATTATTCCAACTAATAGAGGGTTGAGATTTCGAGTAATGGAGGTTTTGGGGCTTGAAGGAAAGGGAACAAAACATTTTTTCGAGTTTTGGAGGTTCAACTTAAAGAAGTTCTACTGTATTGTGCATTTCATGGGTCATGTATGTATCTGTACATCATCTAGAGAAGAAATGACGTGTTCCAGACTGATCGGTCGTGGTCCAGAAAGTTTTTATTAATAAACAATATTGTTTGCATATACTGAAGATGTCTTACAGTTTGAGACGAAACAATTGGCAGATTTGATTTCTATACTGGTTCTATAGGAAAAACATTAACTTAAAGAGGTTCTACTGTATATCAAAAATTGATCACTTCGATGAGAGGATTAAGACAAGACATGAATTAAATGAATTTTCAAGAAATATTTGAGTAAACATTTGCAGAATACCTACTCATTTTAATTTATCACGAGTCGCCACTGTATTTGGTGTTGGGTACCGACAGCGCAGAACAAGATGTTGCAAAGTTGACTGATTCGTAAAAAACGAAAGTATCCGAAAACCTTCCCTTATTGTCTTTAAAGTCCCATCAAATAACCATTCGATCTTAAAAAAATACTGGTTATTTCAGTGTTACCGACTTCCATTTTATTAACATGTAGCTATAGAAAAGCATTGTTTTCTTGACCTCTCCACCTTTTGGCAAATTTTGGCCCCGCTACTGATCATCACAAAGAAATATGGTTCAAATTCAATACATTTTATAATCTGGCTACTAACTTACTATCTTTTACGATAATTGTTTTATTTAAGGAAATAATTACCCAAAAACTTGTTCATTTTATAAGATTGCTAAATTTATGGGACGATACGTGAAGACGCTGTCATAAGCAATCCCCTTGTTTAAATATTCCACATCTTTGTATCTTCTCCCTCGCATCGTTTCCGTAATCGTCGTTGGTCCATCGAGCCTGCTGCTTGTCGCTACGTTGTTGTCAACGGCTCCCTTGTTACATTCGGTCCGGCCAAAGCGCAACCAATCAGCTGGAAGGATTTTTTAATATATGTAATAACTAGGCTCGGGGAAAGCGCTTGCGTCGTCGTACGTTCTTCTATTCTGTATCGACACGAAATGTACGCAATGCGTGCAGAAACGGCGCCTGCGATGTCTTGATGCTGTCGTCTGCTGGTCTACGTCACGGCCGCCGCTGATTAAAAAAGAGGGAAACAATAATAATGACGATGAGCACAACCGACCGAGCGTCCGTTTGTTCGTCGAAAATGGCGGATGTTCCGGTCCGCATTGGACAGCTGGCTCCGCAATTGTTTCTATGATAATAGGGCGGGAACAAAGGAATCAATGGCTCTTTCTCGTGGAACGCTGGTTGCAACGCGTTTTGTTTTGTTACATTCGCTTCCAGAGCCCTCATCATTCGAATAACTGCCCATGATGATCAAGACAACAACGAACTATATATGTGGTTTAGTATTTTAATACGAGCTCTGTTCAAATAGGATCGCGAATTTTGAATTTCCGCGGATTACGTATATTCGATTTTCGATTTTTTATGGTGTTATGTTGGTACTCATGTCTCTAACTTATACCGACAAGTTTCAGCCACGTTGAATGTTCAATTCTTTTTTGACAGCTGCTTTGCTTGCACATGTTTTGGATCGTCTTCGATTTTTGCCAATTCAAAAAAATGGAGGGCCAAGAAGATGTGAATGACAAAGAGAGTGCCAGACGCCCGAGCACGTCAACAACAGACGAAAACATTGATGAAGTGAAGAAAATAGTATTGACCAATCATCGAATTACCGTTGAAGAAGTTGCTGAGGAGCTAAACATATCGATTGGCTCCTGCTGTCCGATTTTTACCAACGATTTGGGCATGAGGAAGGTTGCCGCGAAATTCGTACCAAAATTGCTCAATTTCGATCAAAAACAGCATCGCATTAACATTGCTGTGGAGCTGTTGGACTCGGTCTGCGACGATCCAAATTTGCTCCCCAGGGTCATAACTGATGACGAATAATGGGTTTATGGTTATGACGTGACAAAGCTCAATCATCCCAACGGAAGCTGTCAGACGAACCAAGAATGAAGATTTTGCTTATAGTTTTCTTCGATTGCAGGAGCATGGTGCATCATGAGTTCTTGTCACAGAGTAGTGTAAGTTATGCGCTATTTTGGGCGAAGTAATCCGCCAGAAACGCTCGGATTTGTGGAAGAACAAAAACGGCTTTTTCACTTAGATAACGTCGCTTTTCACACACTGTTGCTTATACGCGAATTTTTTGCCAAAACCAACACACTTATATCGCCGCAGCCACTGTATTCCCCAGATCTGACTCCCCGTGACTTTTTCTTGTTCCCGAAACTGAAGAGGTCATGAAAAGACGACGCAACGTTACGATTTACGAGGTAAAGACAGCATGGAAGAAGGTGAACAAGATCACAAAAAATGATTTTCTGAAGTGGTTCGAGGATTGGAAAAATCGTTGGCGCAAGTATATAATATGTGGTGGAGATTACTTTGAAGGAGACGAAATAAATATTCATGAATAAATAAATAAATTTTGAAAATACACAAAATTTGCGATACTTTTTGAAAAAACCTCATATATCCACTGGCCATTACCAGAATTAAATCAAAGAGGTTTTTTAAAACCTATTACTGATGAAAGACATCCATTATTTTGTATTACTTGGTTTCACTAAAATGTATATTCTATCTGACGATACCGTTTAGACCAAAGGGCCACTATCATAGAGTAGTAGGTACTTGCCCAAAAATCCCGTCCCATTCCAATCCGCGCATCTACATTTGCTTAATATGACCCGTTGCAGAAAACGATATCGTGAAATCTAATAATGATATTCAGTGAAACTAACACAAGTGTTTTTTTACAAACAATGCATCATAGACAGTCAAAATAGTTATAGGTACAAATTATTTATCAATAATTGTACCTATTAGGTTGCAGGGCAATGATGTTATGTCGAAACAGTATGTAATAGTGTACGTTCTACGTATAACCAAAATTGCTATCTTCAATTACTTCATATACCTATTTAACTATTAAATTCGCCGTTAGTGATGTCGACCGAGCGGCATGTGCTAGAGGTTTAGGTAAACATTTAGCTATAGCATTTGGAATGACACCGGTTCGACTCTGGATCCGTCTGTCTTGGTCCAAGTTTATTTATTGTTTTCTTGGATCAATGCTGGGGTAATAATATTTCACAGATAATCTTTCACTCTCTTCTGTTTTCATTTCGTGCGGCTAATCTTTCTCGCCTTCAATCATCACCCACCCATTCCTACGATTCCTAAAAGGATGCTGAAGAAGGCCCTGAATGAAACACCCAACTGGAAACCGTCAGGACATGGTGCGTAATTCCGATCTCATCAGCACGCCACAAACAAGACAGCTTTTGACTGAAAATTCAATTGTGTCCTCCAACTTATGCACTTTCGCTTTCATGCGACATAAAATGAAAAAATACTGACAAAGAAATGTCTAATTTCTATGTTCAATGAACGCTTCTATATAAGTATCTACAGGCCTGACGCTGGAATCTGGCTGAAATTTTAAAATGGCGTGGATGCGCGGTGGCAAAAGTAGGCAGTTTTAGGTATAAAGATTGCAGCCCTCATTCTTCAGTATTCCTATCAGGGGCGTAGATTAAATATTCAAAAATAGGGATCAGTGAGCAAGTAATAGACAGACAAACAGAAGAACTAATTGTTGATGTTGGTGACAGTGATAGAGATTCCCATGATGAGAGTGAATGTGAAAACTAACTATAAAACAAAAGCAATAGGTTAATTTTTTCTTTTTGTCATGTTTTTACATTATTTTCTAGTACGCTACTGTCCTATGTGTATTAATACTATAATTTACGCCTACTGAAAGCTTATTTGTGCATAGGTTCCAAGTGACTTACCCAAATAGGTCATAAATGGGTAAGTACCTGCGCGACCGCTCGCCAGCTTCCTTCGTCAGACCTGTACCTATGTACCAGTGTTCGGAACCGTACGATAATTATCGTACACATACGATAATTTCATTTCTACGTACGATGTACGATATCATATTATTATCGTACGCAGATATTACGATAATTTTCATGCATTCAAAATTTATTTTATTCGTACCCTCTCAGATAATATCACGAAGACTTTTTTTTTTATTTTTGCTCACAGCGCTAAAACATTTTTGTTAGTCGCAGTGTTAAATTTAGAAGAACGTGCCTGCAACAAAAGAACGTTATCATGCTAGTATGTAGGTTTTTCCTCGGCAGATAACATCCCTTCTTGTTGGTCACCAGATGGGTCGATGGTCTTCCCATCCACAATTTTGTGATTGTAGTCATGCAGTCACTAACCATAGCCTAAGGTCAAAAACACCCCACTAACATACCTCCACCCCCTATATCTTGTTATATTTAAGTATTTTTCTATCTATTATTGATTTTTAATTTAAAGGGTGGGGGTAGTTCAGGTCTGTCTTTTTACACGATTAATACGAGTAATTTACTAATTATAGTGATTATTTTGAAAAGTACGATAATTTTGCTCCATGTACGATAATTCTACGCTACAGGTACGATAGTTTCCTCGCTTCAGGTTGTGAACACTGGTACAAGTGTCCATCAGTGACTTACTGGAAATTATTGAATGCGGAGGGGTGTTGTGTTTCGACCTGCAAACATTTACTTAATTTTCTTGTTTTACAGTATTCTATTACCTCCTGCAAACTCCGCAATTATTTCAGTTACACTCTATGTTTATTCTATTGTCTACTTGTTTCCATGTTTCCACCTTCACATAACTGCAGTGTCGTCCGCAAAGGAAATTATGCTGGGAATTGTATTGAGTACCTAGATTATTTATAAATATTAGAAATATATGAGCCCAAATTTGTACCCTGGTACACCCACAAGTACAGGGAGACTGAGACTCTTAGATAGTGTTTTGTCTTCTTTTACTATATCTTTTTAATTTGTCTAACATTTTTTTGCGGTTTACAATGGAACAGATCTTAACTAGCGAGAAGAGGTACTCGGATTTGTAATTTTTTTCGTATTGATGGTACTTGAAGGTCAGCTATAGGGCATTAATTTGCCGCAAGAGTAGCGCGCGCTTTCCATCCTTTCAGCCTCTCCTTTCCTTTTTCATAATCGATGAAAATAACTTTTTCGAGTAAAAAGTATGATGTCCCAAGCAAAATTAAATAAAAATTATTATTACTAGACCAAAATAGGATGAACGGTGGCATAACTACGCCCTATGATGCGCCCTGGACGCTGGTAATCTTCAGCTGATGACTGTTAGTCTGTTTCCAGCTTCTTTGAGTTACGTTGTGTTCAGAAGAGCGGATGCACATCAATTAGCCTAAGTTAT
>NW_020442462.1:388453-418495 GCF_000699045.2 Agrilus planipennis | reverse complement strand
AGGATATGATGATTACAATATATGTATATGCAACCAACTAATCACTCGAATAAAGACATTTAGAACCGAACACTGTTTTCCAACTGTTCATTTCCAAATTGAATACATCAAGGTTGTTGATTTTTCATTAATTAAACATTTTAGATTAGCAAAAGCATCTTAAATATTGAAAGTACGTCTCTGTCACAATGCGATCTTTTAATTAACAAATATCCATATACAGCGATGTACCAAACATTCATACTATAAAAAAAATGGACCTTAATAGTGTCTACGTATCGGATTACACCAGCTTTCGCTCCTAATAATTTGATTGGCATTTTGTAGTAATAATTTGAAGGAAAGTCAACCTTTCGTATGTGTAAAAGCATCTACTGGAGTTGGTTAGTTGAAACTGACCCTACAACATACATCTTCCAGAATTTCACCCGCACACATTTATATGATCCTTATAAAGACTTAAGTAATTAACTAAAGGAAACTTATCAGTATCCTACGGTTTAATTTGGAACGAACTGATGCGAGACAACGGATTAGAGGGTTAAACCCCCTTAATTCAAAGATCAGCGGTACCTACCATGCCAATATATTACCTACGTGTTTCTCTACTATATTATGCATGTATTATACATATAAACCTTCCTCTTGAATCACTCTATCTATTAAAAAAAAACGCATCAAAATCCGTTGCGTAGTTTTAAAGATCTAAGCATACATAGGGACAGACAGCGTAATAAAAAAAAAACATGTGTCTCCCCCGCCTCAAATATAAATTGAACCCTTAGAAATGACCATAAATCGATGAAAAAATTCTTGGAGCGATTTTGGTCTGGAGCGCCGATTCAAGGAATTGTATGAAATTCCGATATTGTAGAGCAGAGCCGGTTTAGTTGAGCCACGGGGTCTAGTGCGCCACCTGTAATATCACGTACAGGGAGGGTGAGGGTGATATCTACGAGCGGGTGGCATTAGACGAAGCAGGGGGATGACGGACCTCAGCCATTATTGCTTTAGTCACCGTCCGGCTTTCTTTTTGGATGTGAATGCGTAATGTTGGAAGGTAAATTTAATATTGTGGTTAGCTCTGTATGATTAGTTACGAAGCATTTGCAGAAATATTGATATCAGGATTAATACGAGTAATTTATTAATTATAGTGATTATTTTGAAAATTACGATAATTTTGCTCCATGTACGATAATTCTACGGTACTGGTACGATAGTTGCCTCGCTTCAGGTTGTGAACACTGCTATGTACACTAAGTGCAAATGCCTATCAACAGTTATTAGTCTGCTGATCTCAGAATGCTGATGACGACTTTTTCGTTATACCGGAAACACCATGCTTCAGGAAGTAGAAAGCAGTCTAGCAATATCGCGAAATATCGCAGGCCGCGTCGCGTCGTGCTGTGCCGTTTCGTGCTGCCTATCTTGCGATCTCGTTCGCATTCGTTCGTATATTACGTTCTTGTCGTTTAACTTGGCTATAAACGCAAATTAGCTGCCGCGAAATGCTTAGCAGGAAATTGCATTTGACAGGCCGTAACAGATCTCTTAAGGGATACATATTGGTGTACATGCATGATTTATAAGGTTCCTAGTAGGCATATAGATTTTTCTTTAGCTTTTATCGATTCGAACCTAATGCGTACTTAAAATATGTGCTTATAAATATATAAAAACGAAACTGAAAAGTATGATATCTCGTTTATTTTTTTTTTGATAAACAAATTTAATTGCACACTCAACATAATCCTTACTAATATAAATCTACTTATACACATCCACATTTATGTACTTTATTTTTAATGGAAATACCTACATACCTATCCTATATACCCACTAATGGAAGCAACTGAAAAAAAAGTATTTTGTAAAACATGCTTTTTTAATGTTTATTCATAAAACATGCATTCATTTTGCTTACTAATTAATTGAATATAACTGTGTAATAATGAGTAGATTGAAGTTTTAAAATTTTAAATCGAAACGCAAAACCGTTCATTTAATCCTGCGATAGTTTTCAACCTGTGCAGCGCGCCCAGTAGCGCAGCTTTAGGGGTGTATTACAAGGGGGACGAGCATCAAATATTTAGTACTAAAACATCATTTTCCACAACGAGAAACAAACTGAAAAAAAACAACATTGGCAATAGGCAGTGTCGGACTAAGAGGAAAGGGCCTCCTAATTTCTAGAAGTCTCTAAGTAAGTCCCAAACAAGGCCAAATGCGTTCAGTAACTATAGAAGGCAGTCTGGACTTTTTGAACAGAACGGGAAGCAGAAACACAAATGTGTTAGAACCAGAAAACAATCCAGCTGCTTTTATTTCAATAACGTTCAGATGATTATAGAAACTAAAGAACATTATTTAATTATTACATTTTGATATACCCACATACTTACAACCTCCTTTTAGAACTATCTACGACGTGCCGATGAGACCCAAAGAGTTTGAAATCGCGATCCATGTCCGACGGTTTCGTCAGATCACTGACCAAGAACATTTGTTCTATTTACACTATCAACACCAAAGGCGAAAAGCGAAACAAATACAGTGGAATTCGCTTATTATGACTCAGCCTATATTGACCTACCGCTTAATATGAACTAAGTTTTGGTTTTCATATTAAATTCTCTATAGGAAAGTTTGGATATAATGACTCCGTTTAAAATGACATATCGTTTATTATGACTGATTCTCAAGAAATCATATCCGGCTATAGTGACCCAAATGATTAATAATAATTCATCGTTCTTTTTCTTTTTTTGTTAATAAATATATACAATTTGTAGTTTTTCTCTCTATTGAACTAAATAACTAACTAAAGAAAGTTGTTTATTTTCTGACTATACTTTGTATGACGCCCGCTTAGTATGACGTGTTTGTCATTTCCCTTCGATGTCATTATAAGCGGATTCTACTGTATTACAGTTTATGGTCTAACATCTGATAAATATTTGAAAGATTTTAAATTCAGCAAATAATCGATTATGAAAAATCGATGGACGTGAATGGATAGTACTTATTTTCATATACTCGCATTTTGTTTTATCACAATAAATCGTTGGAACTTCATCAGGGGAGGCAATGGCGTGTGCATTTTCTCTTTTCTCTACGTCACATTTTAACTTCATGTTTCGTGACTGAAGTAATCGAAATAAGTATATACCTACTTAACTTCCCCGTACAAGTACGTTCAAACTCGATACAGTCCTACACCTTCATTTAATACATACACACACACACGTACGCTCACGTCGGAATCCTTAAAAGTGCAGTGCGGCCGCTAAAGCCGCGTTCGACATTCCATGACGCTGAACCCTTACGTCGACGGGTTCTTTCCGTGCTGTTGCTTGATGCCTCTACTTACACGTAATCTTCGTGTAAAAGGGATTGCTCGCGTTTGTTTTTACAACATACACGTATGCTTCTGGCGTACCTGCTACGTATTAACCGAGCCCTTTGCTTTAACCAACAGCATGTCTATTTATTACAAGTGAATAAATATAAATTGAAGATTGACTTGCAAGAAGAACACATAAATATTACCTAATCAATAATTTTTCTATCTAAAATAGCTATACAACAATTGTGCATCTACCGGAAAGCACTCACACTTAGGAATAAGAAGAATTAATGGTGTACCTTATGACCTGATAATTGTTGTATAGTCCTAATTGGAAAATGTTGACTTAAGTGACAAAAATTGGACACATGAATGAAAATAAATAAATACAAATAAAAAACATTGGTATGTGAAGGAGGCGAAAGTAGAGTAAAAGCTTAGATAAATATTAGAGGTGAAAATCTGGAAGAAGGCGCCAATTTTCGAGCGGTAGAGGGACATAAAACAAAACCAAATAGCGGTGGAGGGTTAGTCACTTAATCACTTAATTTTAACAAAAACAAATCACTTCTATGCTCGTGAATAGCTTATTTGAAATTTTGAAAAAGATTGTTAAAAAAAAGTGTTGTTTGAAGTGAAAATCTGTATGGATCCAGAACAGCAGTGGTAAGCGCTCTGGAAAAAAAATTTTGAACCGTTCGAGATTGGATGCATGCGGCATTCATTATGCGTTAAATAAGAGTCAAGACGTTATATGTCTTATAGAGCAGTCACGTAGGGCTCACACGAATCAGTTTGGTTAACCCCCTGGGACTCTTAGCTGCCTCGACTCCCAAAATTCTGATCGACTTCTATTAATTATGTAAATTATATGATTTTCCTAATCACAATTGATTTTCAAAATAAATGTCAATTGGAAACCATTTAAATTTTTAAAATCATTTGTATATTTCGGTTGTTATTGATCCACGAAACTGTGGAATTCGAAAACACGACGGATTCCGACGTAGTGTTGTAGGCGCAAAAACACATGATGAGAATTGCAGTCAGGGTGTTTGTCGGAATGCGAGCAGGGGTGGTGTTGCCACGGTAACCGCAACCAGGGAAGTGGCAGAGACGCGCTCCGGGGGATTATAAAAATAGATAGAGATTACATAAAATGGTGGATCTGCCTGCTCCCCACACAGGGACACACGCAAACAACACACTAACAGTAATTGATACCATATTATATGACAACACGTTGGAAGGAGTTAGAAGATAATGCCCGTAATGCCACTTAAACAGTCATTAGATGTTATATATATTAATAAGGGGCATGTGATATACGGATTTCCTCGTAGATTCCTCATGAAAATCCCACCAAAAAAGTGGTGATACTAAAATTAGGATTGCCTTATGAGTTTTTCATTAGGGTAATAAGGGACAAACCTATCACATGTATAAATTTAAATTCAATCTACCTTATGGGGGCTCGATGAGGCAAATCCGTTTGGAAATACTCTCGGTAAAATGAAGAAACTTATAATAATAATCCCCTTATGTTGTTGTTTCAATGTAATCTTTTACATTTGCAACGAACTAACAAGCGTACTTCCTGATATTGTTATTATAAGACAACTGAAACCAGATGCATCAGGTCGAACAGCAGTACAACGATTGCAATTTAAAGTACATTATTGACTACAAAACAGCCCAACACAATTTTATTTAACAAATTTTATAAATAAGTGATATATGTATCTATATAATGCATTTTTTTCATTAACAATAAAGTTCATTTTTCCAAAAAAGTTTTAAAAGGGTAGCAATAATTTTTCCCTGCGGCATTCCTGATGATGGGCAAATGTGACAAAGCGTTACATGTCCCTCCCTGCCCCAGGGGGCAACCTCATGCGGCCCACAAGAAGTAGTGTGGCTACCCACTTAAGGATCCTACCTGCACCTCCTCAACATTCTAGTAGGGTAATTCAAAAGTTACAGTAGTCTATCAAAGTTGACTTAATTTAATAACAAAAATGATCCTTTCGTTTTGGTCACTGATTTTGGCGTAATAAAAGTAACGATAACGGTTTGGAGGTTGAACTGCATACTGCTGACAGGAAGCTTTTGTCTTTCTAGGAAAACGGCATCTGTTGACGGTTATTATGAGTCCTTCGAGCAGGGTCAACTCCTTTGATGTATACAAGTATACTGTAATATAAGTACACTGTTTGTTTGTTGTATCATTAAGCAAAAAATGCTTTTATTTGTAAATTCATCAATAGATTAAACAGGACGCTAATGGAGTAAGAATAAGGGTACCTATGGAGAACTAGTTGCAATTTTTCTTCAAGGTAATAATAAAATTCATCAAAAAATGTACGAAGCAAGAAGATATGATAGTTACGATACCGAAATATTATTGTTCAAACGTACGCGTTTTTAAAAAAATATTTCATTTTTGTAGTATACACAATATACAATGAATAGTCAATGAATTTGATATAAAACAAATGCTATTCTCAAATGAGTGATTTATATATAATGTATGGTAGGTAGGTACCTCTATTATATGTTTAATAATAGGTATTGTTCATTAATAATTACGTACTTTTGATCAAATACCTACCTATGTAGTTACTTACTTAAAATTAGTACCTATGTAATTTACAATACCTGGAAATAATAGCTCATAATACTTGAGATAAATTTCAAAAACAGAGCTAGCTATTTTCAATTGTAAAATACAAACAATGCTGCAATTTATTAACCTATTTTATTACACGTACCTTGTTACTTTTCGTGAGATTTATCCAATTCTAAATTGAACACTGTTCGATGAAACCGTGCAGTTCACATATTACCACCTCTAATCTCACAAGCGAAAACAAACGTTTACATTTTACTACGAATATTCACAATAGTAATTTACGTAAAAAACGATAAATTGTCTATATGCAATCTACTTGAGTTTAACAGCACGCATTTAAAGCACCTACACGAATACGTACCTATTATAACACGAAACAAAATTTAATGCACGCTACAGGCTACACTGATCCTGAGCAGTATGAACTTATGAGTAATGGCGTAAACAACGTGGGCGGAATGGCTGCACCATTCAGCCAGTGTTTGCTGCGATCTCTCAATTCTGAAAATAATTTAGATGTGATAATTTCTAGACTGACTCTTAGAGACAGTGCCGGCTTTAAGGTTTTAAGTGGAACAAAGCCTTGGTCTAGCATTTGAAAATTGTATTTTATTCAACTAAGATCGCTCTTTTTTGTTACACAAATAAAAATCTACGTCAAATGAAAATCGATAAATGTAGTGGTTGATGTTAACAATAATTTTTTTATGTTGACGTAAAAAGTATTCTATCTTCTAGTAATGTTTGAAAGATAAAAGAAACTGCAGTTCAATAAAGTGATAAATGACTTGGTTCTGAAAATCGAAACTACCAAATGCAAATTGCGATCTTATTTAATTATTGACTAAACTGAAAGAATTAGTAATCTATAGAGGCAGCATATGCCGCGCTGATGAGATCTAGTCAAATCGAAATCGCAATCTGCATCTGATATCTTGATGAATTTCTGACCAAGAATTAACATGAACGTTCTTTTTAATTGGTTTATGTGCCTATTACGTACGTAAGCTACGCCATCGATTCAATTAAACAAGGTTAAAATACCTTTGTATTTCGGTAGTAACGGATACCCACTAGATGGCGACAGACTGCCTCTATTTGAGAAAACTGAATTGTACAGATGTGTAGTCATGATTTACAGAGTTTAGAACATTGCTTAACATTCGGAAGGACGCTGTCTCGATTCAGTGTCCGTCTCTATCCTGCCCTGCCCTGTGTGGTTGTTTCTGTGGTTTCCGTAGATCACTTAGGTAAATACTGGGGAAGTAACAATAATATTCCACAGGTACTTAATCTTTCACTCTCTTCTGTCTCATTTTTGTTCATTCCAACCAACAACACCACCACCATCACCCATTGCCAGGATTCCTAAACGGAGACTGATGAAGGTCATTCTTCGTACCATCCGACTTTACAGCAGGGATCACCCATTTCACTAGCATTAGCAGCAATTGGGAATGAAATGCGTAATTTCTCTTTTGTAATTTAAAGAATATAAAAAGCTCATATTTTTATGATATTCTTTCTAGTGTCTCGAAATTTGCAAAGATTTTTTCAATATACTTAAATGTCTTGCAATTTTTCATCGATATCTCTCTTGGTCATTTTCTCTGACGTCGTTCTGTACTTAAATGATATGTAAAATTTATATCTTTTGTGTTTTGATCAAGTATTAGTGCAAAAAGAAATACCGGATCAGGAAATTGGGAGTGCGTTGTATTATGTATGGATCATACTGCATGCTCTTATCATGAGGGTTGTTAGATAAAAAGGGGGCACAAGAGGCATACAACGTATTTTCAATAGGATCAGTAAAGCGTGTTGCACAATTCGGACGCGGTCATATGTGAAATGGCCCCGCATTCAGAAGGGATGCGGACCATTGCTTATGTAGTAATGCACCGCGGTCGGGTTGGGGGTGGCTGTCGACCAGCAGGCACGGGAGAGGAGGACAAGACATAATAACGGGAATTTCAAAATGAACTTGAAAGAAATTTATCGTGAAACGTAATTGATTTTGGCCGAATTAAATTGTTCAATTTGTGAGGCCGCGCCGCAGAAACCACCGGAGTTAGAGGTAGGTGGGATGGTGGAAGATAGAGGGGTTGTTCGCGGTAGTGTGCGCGCGTACAATGCCCGACTTGATGATAATAAGAAACCGCAAGTGTAATTTGAATTTTAAAAATTCAGGAGGAATATTTAACAAACCGTGACGTGACCGGCCGACGACGCGTCTGTGCTATGCAACCATAATTAGGTTTCCTTTAGTTGACAAGGGAGACCGACGCATCCGTCTGGCCGACGATTCCCTGCTTTAACTTTAGCTTAATTTAATGTTACAATTAAAAATAAGTAGGTAGCACCAATAGGGAACAATTTGTTGGAAAGTAGAAAACAGAATCGTGGTCAACTTTTTATCTTGTAAAAACAAAACATTGGGTGTTTCATTCCCACCACCCACTAATGCTGGTGGGCGAGCAGTCCCTCCGGACTATGCCGGAAGGTAGGGTAGAAGGTTCTCTTCATCCTCCTTTCAAGAATCGTGGGGATGGGTGGATGGTGGTTCGAGTGAGAAAGATGAGACGGACGAAATGAAGATAAAAGAGAATGAAAGATTATCTGTGGAATATTACTGCCCCAGCATTTGCCTAAAAAATCCAAGGTAACCCCAAAAAAAAAACTTGGACCAAAGCAGACGCACCAGAAATCGAACTGGTGTCCTACCGAATGCAAGACAATGGTCTAAACCTCTAAGCCATGTCACTCGGTCTTTATCTGGTATCAACCCCCACTTGCAGACTTTTCAGAATAGCCTCTGACCAGACCCCTCCATCCCTTAGGCGGCCCATACTCCTACGATAATATTGCACAATATAGATGATTGAACAATATTATTAGCGGTGTAGGGATAATATTGAAAAATTGCGCAATGATTGAAGTTTTTTGTGAGTGTAGACTGGTCTTTTTTTAAACCACTCTTTGGGACATATTCATGTTTCTAGCATGAAAATATTGACTCGAACGACTTGTCAATCTCATTGCTAAATATTCAAAAGTTGGATTCAAAGGGGGTATTCAATATTATTGCACAATAAAAATATTGTGCAAAATTATTGTAGGTGTACAGGCCGCCTTACAAAGTCTTGCAGGTTATGCACAGCTTGTTGTTGATATAAATTGTATCTACTGGCTTCTTATTTTGACAGTAACTATGTAAATAAACTCTAAGTCATCTAAAGTAGCGGCTAAAGCAATAAAACTTCCAGAAGATTTATAAGTTTATTTTGTCGAATGGCTAACATCCGCAGAAATAAGAAGGACGGCCCGAATTTTATTTAGTAACAATGTTAAGGGACATTTACCCTTATTGAGTTTATCTTTGTAGCCGAAATTCAATAAAAATGTTATACTACCTGCGCATATCTCATATTTCGATAAAACAGGGTAGTGGAATTCGTTTGAATACATACTTCTGAAAGTTTTCAAACTATTTTGAGCTTTGTAGGCACAAGGTACATAACAAAATATGAAACGAGTTTCGTTTGAATGGTGCCATAAAGTTGTAATTAAGAGCAAAGACTGTCTATTGTTGGCAGTTTTATTGCATGAGCCGTCACGGTAGATGGCTCAGAGTTTAGTTAATGTGGGCATCATTCATTATATAAAGAGTTATCTGTTATAACGAGAGTTTTCACTGTAAGTGATGAAGGTTTTTATAAACATATACAGTGATGCATCAAGGTATACCGTAACATTATTTAGAAGTCGCGCTTACCTTATCGACATCAATAATTTGTATGAACCAACCCAAAAAGTAATGGCTAAAATTAATAACAACACATCGAACTCATTTGTACTTAAAGACAATACGATTTAAGTTATGCTCCAGAATTATAAGTCACAACGTTTAAAATGTAGTTAAATATAGGGTCAACGGAACCGTACGTTCCAGTTTCTTTGCTCGTTGTTGTATAGAAGATGATACGAGGGTGGATTGATAAGTTTCCGGCCTAACCAAGAGATGACGCCACTAGGCCTACCTTGAGGTGACATTCTATAGTACCATCCTTGGATAGCTTGTAGCTATAGTTTCAGCCCGATCTCCTTGCTAGTGTAGGTTTGACAGCACGCTGAACAAGACGCCTCTGTGGTTTTCGTAAAAATGGAAAAGCAGGAAAATCGTGCTGTCATCAAATACTTTTATTTGAAGGGGTTAACGCCGAAGGAAATTAAAAAAGAGATGGACTCAACACTGGGGACATCCTCCCCGTCATATTCAACCGTTAAGCAGTGGGTTTCCGAGTTTAAAAAGGGTCGTGTGAGCACCTCTGATGGGCCTCGCTCAGGACGCCCCGTTGAGGTCACAACTCCAGATATGATCGAAAAAATTCATCAAATAGTGCTGGGAGACCGCAGATTGAAAGTGCGTGAGATAGCTGAGACCTGTAAGATGTCATATGAACGTGTGCAACATATTTTGCACCAACATTTGCATATGGAAAAGCTCTGTGCAAGATGGGTGCCGCGTTTGCTAACAGTCGACCAAAAATTGATTCGAAAAAACATTTCTACCGCAAATTTGTCATTGTATAAGCGTAATCCAAGCGAATTTTTGCGTCGATTCGTAACCGTTGACGAAACGTGGGTCCACCACTACACTCCTGAAACCAAAGAACAGTCTAAACAGTGGATTGGACCAGGGGAACCAACTCCAAAGAAGGCAAAAACAATTTTTTCGGCGAACAAGGTTATGGCTACTGTTTTTTGGGATGCAAGAGGTATTATATACATTGATTACCTTGCAAAGGGTAATACTATCACTGGTCAATACTACGCAGACTTATTGCAACGTTTGAGCCACGAGGTGAAAATTAAACGACCTCATCTGGCGAAGAAAAAAATCTTGTTTCATCACGATAACGCACCAGCGCACACGTCAATCGTTGCGACGGCTAAAATCAACGATCTAAAGTTTGAATTGATGCCGCACCCTCCTTACTCTCCAGACCTAGCCCCGAGTGACTATTTTCTGTTCCCTAATCTCAAAAAATGGCTTGGCGGTAAGAGATTTGCGGACAATGAAGAAGTAATCGAAGCTGTAAATGGTTATTTTGAGGAGCTTGACGAATCAGTCTATAGAGATGGCATTAATAGACTGGAACACCGCTATGAGAAATGTATCAGCCTTGGAGGAGATTATGTTGAGAAATAAAAAAAAAAAATTTTTAAAAACCTTGTTTTTCTTGGTCAGGCCGGAAACTTATCAATCCACCCTCGTATAAAAGACACGACACGTATACCGGCTTGGCTTAGAGGTTTAGGCCATTGCTTAGCGTTCGGAAGGACGCCGGTTTGATTCCAGGCTCATCTGCCCTGATCCAAGTTTTTCTGTGGTTTCTTTGGATAATAGGCAAATGCTAAAGCAGTAATACTTCGTCCGTCTCACCCTAACCACTGTCACTCACCTATTCCTACAATTCCTAAATGAAAGTTGAAGAGGGCCTCCCACTTTGCCATCTCCGGTTTAGTCAGAAGGGACTAGTTGCCCGCTAACATTAGTTTGGAGGGATATCTAAAAGTGTAGTATTGGTCTGGACTTTCCAAACATGACGCCTTTGGGAATTTGTCTTTTTTTGGCGACGCCCCCCTCTGGCCGAAAAGTACCTGCCAGTTGTAGTTCTAACCTACTACCAAGTTATCAGTAAAACTCTAAATAATATTTATTATAAAATAAGAACGAAAACAAAATATAACAATAAAAATGAAAAGAGGTATTTACTTTTGATGGCTGACTACTAATAAGAAGGATGTTGTTACCAATCTATGTAGATCGCCTCACGACGTCTCTGAGATAACATCGCGGCGCTCCAGGGCGTCGCGACGCACAGTTAGGAAAACCCTGCTATAGGTAATTCAGTTAATCGACGTCTGTGAGTAGTACGATAAGTGTTGCAAACACTTAACCCGTTATTTCGGCGGGAGGTAGAAGAATCTTTTTATAGTATCAAGTTTCGTTTCATTCGATCGACTTATTCACGTCGCGTCGACTAAAAATTGATCGGAGAGTCGCCGTTTTTTCTTCCTTGTTTCCCGCTTACGAATTTGTCGTGATCGTTGTGGACGGAACAATGACGAGGTGTTGTACTTCCACTTGGTTAGGCACGAAGAATAAGGGTAATAATGTTCAGGGATAAGCGTAAGCCAGTTATATTAAGGGGTGCGAGCGTTTTGCGTTACGTTGCGTTACGAGGCTTCTGTTGTTGCTTCTGCTGCATCTGGCACGTATTGTTTAACCGAAACGTTTTCCCACAAAACACTTGATTATGCATAAGCAGCGAGCACACAATTTTTCATAAGAAACACTTTTAAGACCGTACATTCAAAAAGGGGTGGAAAAAAATTTGCACGGTTTAGAAATAGAAGTTCATATTTAGTCTAAGTAAAAGATTGGTAAAACAGTAGAATTAATGGTGATATTAATTAAATTAATATTATTAATTCTGGTTAATATAAAACTCGGTAATTTCACCCAAAATATTAAAAATCTGATAGTTTGCAAGGTGTTTGTAATTTAAGAATATTTAGCACACACTGCTCATTCTCTAGTCTGTCAGAAAACTGGTTGAGTGCACTCACCTCCAGTTCTTCCAAACCTAGGCTAATGTTGTCATCTAGTACTCTAATCTGGGGTATATTCTCTTCATAATCTTTTTCGACTTTGCGATCTCTTTTTATTAATAGTGGCTCAACCTTGCGCCATTGTTTGTTGTACGTCTCAATCGCTTTTTCCAACTGTCTGACTTCTAAGATGTCGAATATTGGTGACTTTTAGCTTTTTATCATCCATTTTTAAAGACATGTTATGCGGCACATGGAGCGTGGATCAGCATTTAATGAGCCTGCTGCAACCGTCAAAAGAATTAAAAGAAACTGCTAGGACGCGTCTGTCCGCTCCAGGCCGCGCCGAACCCGTTAAACAGAACTTTAGATAAGTTCGATCGATAAAAGGCCATGTTATACAACGCGTGGAGCGAGGATTGACAATCCACGCGTCGTGTAACAGGGGCTTTAAATTAGCTCCACTGTTAAGGGCTTCTTACACGGCGCGTGGAGCGTGGATCGGCATTCTACGCGTTCGCCGCCGCCGTGAAAAGAAACTGCTAGGACGCGTCTGTCCGCTCCAGGCCGCGCCGAACCCATTAAATAGAACTTTAGATAAGCTCGATCGATCGGTAAAAGGCCATGTTATACAACGCGTGGAGCGAGGATTGACAATCCACGCGTCGTGCAACAGGGACTTTAAATTAACTCCACTGTTAAGGGCTTCTTACACGGCGCGTGGACCATGGATCGGCATTCTACGTGTTCGCCGCCGCCCGCTAGGATGCGCCTGTTCGCTCCAAATTGCGCCGAACCCATACGTCTTGTAACAGGGGTTTTACACACCGATTGAAAAATTTTTCATTCGGTGTGTAAATGCTTGAACTACTATACGATACTATAGATGCACATTGAAACAATAAAAGGGAAAGCATACCCTTATTCGTCAGTAAAAAAGGTGTTTCCTTATTTTCAGGTTTCGTCAATTAATCGGGTACTTAGGAATTTGGCATCTCAAAAGGAGCAACAGGCTTCGCAGCAGAACGAATCAGTATACGACAAATTGCGGATGTTCAATGGGCAGGCTCCTGGATGGGCCTGGTACCCTGGTACAACACCCACGCCGCATCTAGGATTGCCTCCAGCGCCCACCGCACTTACAACTCAAATCACCCGAGACGACCATCAAAAAAGAGGTACCAATACAATTTTAGTTCATTTAAAACAAACCTGTCCAACCTTTTCAACAATCGCTGGCGGGTCGCCGATTATTTATTGACGCATTGACGTATTCTTGAAATAATAAAATAAATTGCATCTACTGACAAATTGAAAAACAAAATTTTATCTAATAGAAATCTAAATCCATGCTGAAATTTTTTGTCATACTTGCGAGCTTGTCATAACTTTTAAAGAAAATAGTATGTCGATAGTTGTAAGAGTTATAAAAACTCGAAACTGCCCCTTCCTCCAACGCATAAATTGATAAATAATATAAAATATATTTCAACCATATATTATGCAGCCATAGGAACAAAAAACACTTACTCCGAGGACATTCTCGTAGATCCCCTTTTATCTCTTTTTTTTTTAAACAGTGGTAAAATTTTTTTTTTATATTCAGTGTTAAAATCTAGTAAAGAAAACTGAATATTTCAAATACTAAAAGTATTTTGTCCCACGAAAAGAATATTGAAGAATTAAAGTTACTTCAAATAGTTTAACCCATAAATCTACCGGAAGTAAAAATTTTTCGTTTCGTCTAGTGTATTTGGTCTTGGTCTAGCATATTTGGTTTAGGCTTTAGTCTTGGTTTTGCTAGTATAAAGACATTTGCATTTTTGCCCATTTTGCTCATCACTATTGATTATTTTAGTAAAGCTGATTATGAAAGGATTAACAAAAAATTGTAGATTTTGGTTTTCTTCTTTTAAAGTTCTGGAATTTACTCTCACACAATTGTAATAAGCATTAAAGTTTAGTTTCGTAATACTTTATGGTGAGAATTAAAGATACTTATCGATATATTCGATACATTGATATTTTTTGTTATCGATAACCGTTAACTAAAATCAGTTATCGTCCAGGGCTACCCAGCTATGGTGTAAATTAAAATTTAATCGATATAAAAAGCCAGCACCGGGAACACTTGTTGTCCCAAGGCCACTTCGCACCTGAACTTTCCATTCTTTTTATGTTTTTCATCTATTAAAGGTCTTTCAATATTTATTCTTCACCCCCATCAAATCGACGAATCCTACGAATGTAATAAAAAATTCCGGAAAGGTGCTTTACTCTCAATTTGCTCTTTTTCTACTGTACTCGAGAAAACAATGGTATTTTTTGGCGACGTCGTTGAAATTCCGATTCGATTTTTCACGTGCGAACGGGGGAACCACCTACATAATTCGGTTATTCGGTTGCCAAGACGTAAAATATGCAAATATCCTCTCAACGAATTCGCAAGCCCGAAACACGACCGGGAGAGAAGGAAGGCGACTCGACGTGTTGTCGACGAGTAGTACGATCAGAAGACGAAATAAAACAAGAAGGAAAGCGAGGGTTGATATGAAATGGGGTGGAGTTTACAGAAGCGGAAGTAAAGAGGGTGGCAAGCGGGTGGTGGAAAACAGCACGAGTTGCGCTGCCTGCGGTCCCTTGCACTGCCTGCTCGATTCGGCGGCTATAAAGCGATAAAATTTGCCGATAAAAACATTTATGTTATACATTAATAGGATATTTGTTTTTGTACAAAACGTTTTTTTTTGAATCAGATTAATACAGGTTCAATAGCAAGCAGTTTAATGTCACAGTTCTTTTATTATTATCTGTCAAGGTTATGAAACATTAACGCGATAGAAGTATCTCATAAAATGTGAGAAAAAATATTTTCTTCTAGAAATATAAATAAAACATTTTTGCAACGTCTACAATAAGAACGTTAACTGGGCGAACTCATATACACTATATCTGATCAATATTCCCGAATATTTGAAGGGTAAAATCTAAAGTGTGCACAAGAAGTACCCCAGTTAACAAGCCGTCAATGATTGAGAGCAGTTACCGCGTTATCTTATCGGCTTTCAACGAAACACACATACCTGTTCGTGACCTTCACCAACAGCTGATACGTAGACAAGTCAATTATACGTAATGATTAGTAATAATCTGCACTCGTTTAGCGTCTATTGGCAAAGTATTACCACAAAATGTAAAAATAAGTTGAATGTGGAAATATCAAGCAAAAATAAATGTATTCACATGCAGAATATGCAGACTTGGTGGTCACATTGGACGGTGCAATGGGAATGCTCCAGCGGTATCACGCGAATACGCGTCATATCGTCATCATTGTCAGAGCAGTTGGAGCTTTCGGTAGGTCACTACCCTCATGTTCATATATATCACTGAGTGGTGCGAAATGGTTCATTGTACTTCTTTTCTCTTTATTTTTGTACTGGTCAGACAAAATGTAGGTATATTTAATCACTATTTTTATTTATTTAATATAATGATTAATAAAAAAGAAACACTTGGTTTTAATATGTTTCACTAATTTATCTTCTAGATTTTACCCTAAGATATATTTCGGTTGTAATGCCCTTACGTATCAAAGAGCTGAAAATAGATTTGTTTTAATGATTTCAGTCAGATAGTTCCGAAATCCAGGATTCAAAAGCCCATATGACAGAACTGCTCTTTTATATGCTAAATAATTCAAAAAACCCCGGAATTTGAAGTAAAAAAGGTAATCTCAGAATGAGGGGTAAAAATGTAACTAGCTATAACCGAACATGGTCCACCAAAACATGTCTTGTTTTTCTATTTTCTGTGACGACTTAGATTAGAAAATGAATACCAAATCCTTCTGAATTTGGGATAACTTCTCTGTCAAAATAGTATTCCGTCAATAAGTGGGACAGAATTTTTCTATCAAATGTGATTTCCGAATTTGAGGAGAACACGGTATTAACAGATGCATGCAAATGTGCATATATCCTAATTTATTTGTGTCTATGTATATTTAAAATACATGAGTATATATAGGGAAGAGTTTGAGAGTTTAATAGTCGCGTCGCGTACCATCGACGACACAACTCGCGAATAATTCAGTTTACTGGCGTTCAAAATGAACATAACTTCCATGCGAGCGAGCTTTTGCCGCCCAATCTAAACCGGTAATTGTGTTAGCGGTAAATTTCATCGCAACACTCGTCGACAACAGCCCAGCAGCCAGCTAGCCAACTCACGGGCGCTTTTGCGTTCGTTCGCTCGCTCGCTCGCTCGCCCGCTCGGCACTATTAGCGAGCCAAAAATATAGCGCTTTTATGGCCGCTCTTATATACTGTTTCTTCCGTTCGTTTGCTTCTGGTTTTTATTATTCGCCTGCACCGCAATCGTTTGTTTTACTTCGAAAAACGAAAAGTTGTCCGCCACCGAAGAAGCACTAAATGACCCGCCCCTTTAACTACTCGACCCAAATATTCCCTTATCCGGACGTAAAATTAACTTCAGACTTTCAATTTTCTTACGTACCTACGCGAATTCTTAAACATCACTATTGCATAGGTCTATAGGTAGGAACATTAAATTCAGGCATTGAGGTTTAAGTGTAATACCAAACATTTTTACCGCTTATTAGTATTATATTTTCAGGGACTCGATGATTAAACGTCTCATAAATAAATGCTGCTTTAGTATATCAAGTGTCATTGTAAAGGACAGCAAGTATTATATTTACCTAGAGCGGCTAAATTGCTAAGCTGAACCCTGAAAAGTAGTGTATATCAGCCGGGAATTGTCAGTCAGGTGCGAACAAATTTGAATACGAATAAATTGCTCGTGTTACAACAACCGGTGTAAGAACAGTCACAGTTGACGATTGGGTGAACTTTGGCCCAACATTGAGTTGCCCAACTTTAGCTGAACGGAGTTCATCCAAGGCTGGACCAAGTTAGGCAGACCTGGACCAAAGTTGGCTATATTATCTTGGGCTTATTAATCTTTAGCCAACTTTGGGTCAACTTACATTGACCGGGGATTTATTTTCTATACTTAAATTCAAATAAAATGATATCTAGAAGAATTAAATAAATATTGTGATCAATATTTTCTTTTTTATTAATTAAAGAGATATTAGCAGTAGTTTTCAAACAGGTGATTTTGAAGGAAAAGGAGAAATTATTTTAACAATCTGNTTAGAGGCAGAAACGTCTATCTCTTGGGAACAGTATAATCCTTTTTTAAAATAAAAGGTTATAGACGATTTAAATTTCTTAATTATGTTCGATACTAAAAATCGTAAAAAGAAAATTAATGTGGATAGAGAAGGTTAGAAATGAAGAGGTATTAGAAAGAATAGGAGAACAGAGGACTCTATGGAAGTCAATAAGAAATAGGCGAGATAGGTTAGTAGAACATCTTAACAGGCATGAAGGTCTAGTCGAAGACATATTAGAGGCAGAAACGTCTATCTCTTGGGAACAGTATAATCCTTTTTTAAAATAAAAGGTTATAGACGATTTAAATTTCTTAATTATGTTCGATACTAAAAATCGTAAAAAGAAAATTAATGTGGATAGAGAAGGTTAGAAATGAAGAGGTATTAGAAAGAATAGGAGAACAGAGGACTCTATGGAAGTCAATAAGAAATAGGCGAGATAGGTTAGTAGAACATCTTAACAGGCATGAAGGTCTAGTCGAAGACATATTAGAGGCAGAAACGTCTATCTCTTGGGAACAGTATAATCCTTTTTTAAAATAAAAGGTTATAGACGATTTAAATTTCTTAATTATGTTCGATACTAAAAATCGTAAAAAGAAAATTAATGTGGATAGAGAAGGTTAGAAATGAAGAGGTATTAGAAAGAATAGGAGAACAGAGGACTCTATGGAAGTCAATAAGAAATAGGCGAGATAGGTTAGTAGAACATCTTAACAGGCATGAAGGTCTAGTCGAAGACATATTAGAGGCAGAAACGTCTATCTCTTGGGAACAGTATAATCCTTTTTTAAAATAAAAGGTTATAGACGATTTAAATTTCTTAATTATGTTCGATACTAAAAATCGTAAAAAGAAAATTAATGTGGATAGAGAAGGTTAGAAATGAAGAGGTATTAGAAAGAATAGGAGAACAGAGGACTCTATGGAAGTCAATAAGAAATAGGCGAGATAGGTTAGTAGAACATCTTAACAGGCATGAAGGTCTAGTCGAAGACATATTAGAGGCAGAAACGTCTATCTCTTGGGAACAGTATAATCCTTTTTTAAAATAAAAGGTTATAGACGATTTAAATTTCTTAATTATGTTCGATACTAAAAATCGTAAAAAGAAAATTAATGTGGATAGAGAAGGTTAGAAATGAAGAGGTATTAGAAAGAATAGGAGAACAGAGGACTCTATGGAAGTCAATAAGAAATAGGCGAGATAGGTTAGTAGAACATCTTAACAGGCATGAAGGTCTAGTCGAAGACATATTAGAGGCAGAAACGTCTATCTCTTGGGAACAGTATAATCCTTTTTTAAAATAAAAGGTTATAGACGATTTAAATTTCTTAATTATGTTCGATACTAAAAATCGTAAAAAGAAAATTAATGTGGATAGAGAAGGTTAGAAATGAAGAGGTATTAGAAAGAATAGGAGAACAGAGGACTCTATGGAAGTCAATAAGAAATAGGCGAGATAGGTTAGTAGAACATCTTAACAGGCATGAAGGTCTAGTCGAAGACATATTAGAGGCAGAAACGTCTATCTCTTGGGAACAGTATAATCCTTTTTTAAAATAAAAGGTTATAGACGATTTAAATTTCTTAATTATGTTCGATACTAAAAATCGTAAAAAGAAAATTAATGTGGATAGAGAAGGTTAGAAATGAAGAGGTATTAGAAAGAATAGGAGAACAGAGGACTCTATGGAAGTCAATAAGAAATAGGCGAGATAGGTTAGTAGAACATCTTAACAGGCATGAAGGTCTAGTCGAAGACATATTAGAGGCAGAAACGTCTATCTCTTGGGAACAGTATAATCCTTTTTTAAAATAAAAGGTTATAGACGATTTAAATTTCTTAATTATGTTCGATACTAAAAATCGTAAAAAGAAAATTAATGTGGATAGAGAAGGTTAGAAATGAAGAGGTATTAGAAAGAATAGGAGAACAGAGGACTCTATGGAAGTCAATAAGAAATAGGCGAGATAGGTTAGTAGAACATCTTAACAGGCATGAAGGTCTAGTCGAAGACATATTAGAGGCAGAAACGTCTATCTCTTGGGAACAGTATAATCCTTTTTTAAAATAAAAGGTTATAGACGATTTAAATTTCTTAATTATGTTCGATACTAAAAATCGTAAAAAGAAAATTAATGTGGATAGAGAAGGTTAGAAATGAAGAGGTATTAGAAAGAATAGGAGAACAGAGGACTCTATGGAAGTCAATAAGAAATAGGCGAGATAGGTTAGTAGAACATCTTAACAGGCATGAAGGTCTAGTCGAAGACATATTAGAGGCAGAAACGTCTATCTCTTGGGAACAGTATAATCCTTTTTTAAAATAAAAGGTTATAGACGATTTAAATTTCTTAATTATGTTCGATACTAAAAATCGTAAAAAGAAAATTAATGTGGATAGAGAAGGTTAGAAATGAAGAGGTATTAGAAAGAATAGGAGAACAGAGGACTCTATGGAAGTCAATAAGAAATAGGCGAGATAGGTTAGTAGAACATCTTAACAGGCATGAAGGTCTAGTCGAAGACATATTAGAGGCAGAAACGTCTATCTCTTGGGAACAGTATAATCCTTTTTTAAAATAAAAGGTTATAGACGATTTAAATTTCTTAATTATGTTCGATACTAAAAATCGTAAAAAGAAAATTAATGTGGATAGAGAAGGTTAGAAATGAAGAGGTATTAGAAAGAATAGGAGAACAGAGGACTCTATGGAAGTCAATAAGAAATAGGCGAGATAGGTTAGTAGAACATCTTAACAGGCATGAAGGTCTAGTCGAAGACATATTAGAGGCAGAAACGTCTATCTCTTGGGAACAGTATAATCCTTTTTTAAAATAAAAGGTTATAGACGATTTAAATTTCTTAATTATGTTCGATACTAAAAATCGTAAAAAGAAAATTAATGTGGATAGAGAAGGTTAGAAATGAAGAGGTATTAGAAAGAATAGGAGAACAGAGGACTCTATGGAAGTCAATAAGAAATAGGCGAGATAGGTTAGTAGAACATCTTAACAGGCATGAAGGTCTAGTCGAAGACATATTAGAGGCAGAAACGTCTATCTCTTGGGAACAGTATAATCCTTTTTTAAAATAAAAGGTTATAGACGATTTAAATTTCTTAATTATGTTCGATACTAAAAATCGTAAAAAGAAAATTAATGTGGATAGAGAAGGTTAGAAATGAAGAGGTATTAGAAAGAATAGGAGAACAGAGGACTCTATGGAAGTCAATAAGAAATAGGCGAGATAGGTTAGTAGAACATCTTAACAGGCATGAAGGTCTAGTCGAAGACATATTAGAGGCAGAAACGTCTATCTCTTGGGAACAGTATAATCCTTTTTTAAAATAAAAGGTTATAGACGATTTAAATTTCTTAATTATGTTCGATACTAAAAATCGTAAAAAGAAAATTAATGTGGATAGAGAAGGTTAGAAATGAAGAGGTATTAGAAAGAATAGGAGAACAGAGGACTCTATGGAAGTCAATAAGAAATAGGCGAGATAGGTTAGTAGAACATCTTAACAGGCATGAAGGTCTAGTCGAAGACATATTAGAGGCAGAAACGTCTATCTCTTGGGAACAGTATAATCCTTTTTTAAAATAAAAGGTTATAGACGATTTAAATTTCTTAATTATGTTCGATACTAAAAATCGTAAAAAGAAAATTAATGTGGATAGAGAAGGTTAGAAATGAAGAGGTATTAGAAAGAATAGGAGAACAGAGGACTCTATGGAAGTCAATAAGAAATAGGCGAGATAGGTTAGTAGAACATCTTAACAGGCATGAAGGTCTAGTCGAAGACATATTAGAGGCAGAAACGTCTATCTCTTGGGAACAGTATAATCCTTTTTTAAAATAAAAGGTTATAGACGATTTAAATTTCTTAATTATGTTCGATACTAAAAATCGTAAAAAGAAAATTAATGTGGATAGAGAAGGTTAGAAATGAAGAGGTATTAGAAAGAATAGGAGAACAGAGGACTCTATGGAAGTCAATAAGAAATAGGCGAGATAGGTTAGTAGAACATCTTAACAGGCATGAAGGTCTAGTCGAAGACATATTAGAGGCAGAAACGTCTATCTCTTGGGAACAGTATAATCCTTTTTTAAAATAAAAGGTTATAGACGATTTAAATTTCTTAATTATGTTCGATACTAAAAATCGTAAAAAGAAAATTAATGTGGATAGAGAAGGTTAGAAATGAAGAGGTATTAGAAAGAATAGGAGAACAGAGGACTCTATGGAAGTCAATAAGAAATAGGCGAGATAGGTTAGTAGAACATCTTAACAGGCATGAAGGTCTAGTCGAAGACATATTAGAGGCAGAAACGTCTATCTCTTGGGAACAGTATAATCCTTTTTTAAAATAAAAGGTTATAGACGATTTAAATTTCTTAATTATGTTCGATACTAAAAATCGTAAAAAGAAAATTAATGTGGATAGAGAAGGTTAGAAATGAAGAGGTATTAGAAAGAATAGGAGAACAGAGGACTCTATGGAAGTCAATAAGAAATAGGCGAGATAGGTTAGTAGAACATCTTAACAGGCATGAAGGTCTAGTCGAAGACATATTAGAGGCAGAAACGTCTATCTCTTGGGAACAGTATAATCCTTTTTTAAAATAAAAGGTTATAGACGATTTAAATTTCTTAATTATGTTCGATACTAAAAATCGTAAAAAGAAAATTAATGTGGATAGAGAAGGTTAGAAATGAAGAGGTATTAGAAAGAATAGGAGAACAGAGGACTCTATGGAAGTCAATAAGAAATAGGCGAGATAGGTTAGTAGAACATCTTAACAGGCATGAAGGTCTAGTCGAAGACATATTAGAGGCAGAAACGTCTATCTCTTGGGAACAGTATAATCCTTTTTTAAAATAAAAGGTTATAGACGATTTAAATTTCTTAATTATGTTCGATACTAAAAATCGTAAAAAGAAAATTAATGTGGATAGAAAAGGTTAGAAATGAAGAGGTATTAGAAAGAATAGGAGAACAATCTACTGCTTTGTTTAATTTCAGCGAAATAGTGCAACTGAAATGTTTGCTCATTTGAAATAGCGACGTCCCGATTTAATAACATAAAAAAGCAATATTATTATATAATTCTATCGTAGTTAGAATATGTTTTAATTTAACAGAAATTTAAAATGCTTCTTACATCCTACGGAATGAGATTATCCCTTGATTCAAACAATCTCCCACCCTTCCTCAGATCTGTTTTCAGACTCCAAAACGAAAACATTTACCTTGGGCATTGGCAACGCTCATTACGGGATTGTTACTTATCTAAATTAAGCACTATTTTCAAGTAGCAATCTGCAACAAAAATAGAAAAGAGGAAAGAACGAAAAGAAACGAACCACCATCATCGGGAGAAACGTTGGCGGCTCGTATTCACCTCTTTTAAGTAATGAGAAAACGGCATTAAGTTTCATTGATGTTGCAAATGAAGGGCGGTCTCTGTGTTGCTCTTTTCGTACAGCGCCGCGGCTTTGATGACGAGAGGCCTGCTCCCATTAACTTTTAGGGCAAAGCGAAAAGGGCCTGAACAAGCACCGTACGCAGGAATGAGCAGGAAAAATTAATACGAACGGAGCAACGAGCGCAACGTCGCGGCGACAGCGCAGCAACGGCGACGCGACGCGAAGCGACCCTATGCGGCGCGGCGGTCTCCGTTTGCAGAAAAACACATAGTAATGGTCTCTAAAAGCTACTGTTAACGAAGGACGAACTCGACATTTACGCCAGTGTTTTAAGATAAAGTGCAACAGAATGCAAAAGGATAGTTTTATGCGATGTACACTTTCACAAGTATCTGTATGTCTGTCCTCCTACTGGATAAATTGTAACACCTCTGCAAAAGCCTCTTGTAGTTAACATAGGATTAAATATTATATTGCTTTTTTTTAATGAGACATAAGTCCTACGTGTAATTTAAATATACGTTTGGGGTTGCCACTTCAAGTGTTCTATTCCATTCCTCAATACGGTTGGCTTAAATATGCGGCGTGACACGCCCGTAATCAGCTACTATAGTTGGGATGTTCAGAATTGGTATAATCCACAATAAAATTGTCGTATTTACTCTGTTCTTACTGACTAGTCTAAATCGGTTCCTAACACAATGCATACTTTTACTCACGACAGACGTAAGGAATGCAATAAACATAGAAAAGAGATGTCAGGTAGGACTTGCAGCGGACACTAATAAAAAATAGTACATTACGTATCGAGGGAAGAAACAGGGTTTTTTCGGCTCGGGTGGCAAACATGCAGTCTGAGATAACCCAATACTACTATTTTTTGTGATGTTTGTGCGGAAAGCTCGTCATTAAATTGATAGTTGGTGAAGTAAGAGTAAATGACTTAGAGGTTAGAAAGACATTGTCATTGAACAACTGATTTCTGCGCATGCCCATAAACCTCAGCGCATGCGCTCAAAAGACTAATTTCATTTCCTCCCGACTAAAACACGACTGAAAAGAGGCCATTTCTTCCCTATTTCGTAGCATGCAAAACGAGCTTTCCGCGCTAGCATGACAAAAAAGGAATAACATTACACCAATTAATATGTAATAGAAAGAGATACAGACTAACAGAATTTGAACATGTTGCCAACAACGGATTTTAAAGAAAGTTCAACAGGCAAAAACGCAGTAAACGACTGCAGTCCCAAGTGGAAACACGAAAGAAGGTACATCCTAACAGATAATTTATTGCGAATTGTACCAATTTTGATCGTCTGAATTATTTCTCTATTTTTTTGCGCTTCTAGAGTTTGGAAAAAGTGTATCGATCAAAAGTCGAAATGTTAGTTTTGTAAGGGTTTTGGACATGTGCAAACGACTAAACGTAGGACTGTGTAACTAACGGAACTAATTCAATCCTAACCTAACCTAACAGTTAAATTTTTTTTAGTCATTTTTGTCTTTTGTGTGAAAAATCATATATTGTCATAAGAATATAGGTTCTAGAAAAAATTGAAAAGAGATGAATGAAATTATAGTGTGTTCAAAATTGAAAAAACTCAAAAACTAGATACAAGCACGGTAGAGACTTAAAATGTAGGGATGTTACAAAGATAGAAGAGTGATACTTAGTTTGTAGAAAGAGCAACAGACAGTGGAAGTAAAAATTAGGAAGAGAGTCAGACAGGGATGCACACTGTCACCGCTACTTTTTAATCTATACATCGAAGACGCGATCAACATCATCAAAGACAGTACAACTGTAGGGATAGATATACTGGGGCAAAAGATTAGTATGCTTGGATTTGCAGAAGATATATCAGTATTAGCATCTAGCTAGGAGGACTTAGAGATAGCTTTAAATAAAATGGAAGCGGTACTAACAGGTCAGTACTGTATGAAAGTAAGTAAAACTAAAATACTAATATGCAAGGGAAGAATAAGTAGGGAAAGAGCGAATATAAAGATAGGAGATGAAAAATTAAAAGAAGTGGCTGATTTTAAATATCTAGGAAGTCAGATAAGTCAGGACGGAAGGAGTAGTAGGGATATAAAGCAGAGGATGGCACAGGGTCGTGTCGCCTTTAATAAAAAGAAGTCACTTCTATGCACGCCAACGGTTAATTTAGAAATTCAAAAAAGTTTGTTAAAGGTGTAAGTTTGAGCGCGGCGGATAAGAAAAGGTTAGAAGCTTTCGAAATGTGGTGTTATAGGCGAATGATGACGATAACACGGGTAGAAAAGGTTAGAAATGAAGAGGTATTAGAAAGAATAGGAGAACAGAGGACTGTACGGAAGTCAATCAAAAATAGGTGAGATAGGTTGGTAGGACACCTTATCAGGCATGAAGGTCTAGTCAGAGACATATTAGAGGCAGAAACAGGAGTTAGGAGGGGTAGAGGTAGACCTAGGTTAGATTACTGTTCGCAAATAGTTAAGGATGTGGGCTGTTCTAGTTTTAGCTAAATGCGAAGTTTAGCTCAGGATATGAAAGAGTGGAGGTACGTGTCCAACCAGTCTTAGGACTGACGACCTTATGATGATGAGAGACTACAAATTATTTAATCATTAAGTTTGCAATGATTCGACTAAATCAGCGTATCAGCTTGGAGACCAATTATAATTCAACTACAAACTGTACAGAAACAACAAAACTATGCCTACATATGTTATTTAACGCAAGTACACACCGAAAGCTATTATAGTATATGATTGAACTCTCCAATCTTTGATATCAAAATATTTATCATTGTATGCAAATGGTGTTTATTCGGCGAGTAACAAGCGTGCTTGTACCGCTACCTTCATAGACGGCACCAGGTCACTTTGTTCGTTCGTTTCTCACTTACACTCGTTTCTGTCACTCGATGGAACATTGAACGGCAGCACCGGTAACAACCCCGTTCAAGCACCAGCGGGGTCGAAAAGAGTAAACATTTCAAGCTTGGAACGAGCTGTGTTGACGCATGTTTTCGAGCCTGATGGAATTATTGATCTTCTCATATTGAAAGCCAGCTTGAAGCCATCGGCTTATTCATGAATTTAAACTGATATTTCAAGGCGAGATCTTGCCTCCATTACGTTTCGAAAGCAAGAGAATCCAATGTTTAATCAAGGGTATCTAATTAGATAACCGAACAATTGCCGACCGTAGTTCTCAACTCATTCGGTTTAAGAAAAATAACTATAAAATTTTCACCATTTAAATATAAAATCAATTCATTTTTTATACCCGGATTACCGCGAATGTCCTTTACATATTAAAATAATTCTTACATAACAAATCTTTAAATACATTACCTTTTTCAAATTAAGTTTTGGCGAATATTGCTTTAAGGCGTTAATGAGCTAAAATTCAGGACACTATAAGTTTTGAGTGTAGGAATCCATAATCCAATTTAAGCCTTAGCAAAACGGTCTGGACTTCACTGTTTTTCCACAATCCGAACTTTTTGACTAGGTACTAAGTAAATATTTTTGACTCACAAATTGAAGAAAATGTATCACCTTTAATGTAAACAAGAATGATGGTCAAAAATCAAAAGTTATGGTAAATGTCTAGATGATGGGTGGGATCGAAAGAGGTCTCCCCCACCACTGTACCATAAAAAGTNTCATGCTAAAATTTTATTTTTAACGGATCAAAAGCTGTATATCATGATGTTTGGGTCGTCAGCCTCCACTCTTTCCTATCCTCTAATTATCCTCCATTTCTCTAAAATTACAACATCCGACATCTTCTTGCTTCTAATATACCTGTAGTTAGCCCTCTATGTCTCAGAAGGTGCCATACCATTCCATCTCTCCTTTTGCTTATTGACTCTTTACTGCCCTTTATTCTCCTACTTTTTCTAATACCACCTCATTCCTAGCCTTTTCTATTTTTAACTTTTCCTTGTCAGATAAAAAGATTTGTCGACATGATTCATGTGTTGAGGTTTACCCCGTTATTCTCTCCAGTAGTCCCAGGTTGTCTAGAACCAACATTTATCCCTACCATTCATACAACCAGGAATGCTAAAGGAAATCCCAAATTTGCAGGGCTCTTAATCGGGGTTCATCAAGGTACTGCAATCTAACCTTACTATTCATCCGGCACGGTATATTGAAAAGAAATCCACGTGCTTGTTTCTTTTATTAGATTCCCATTTCTCCGGCTTCTTCCCTGACAGGTTAACACTATCGGGCAACTAAATTTGTCCAAACTATTTAAATTTGTTTCGACCATTTGTAACTGGAACATGGATTATCACCCTGACCATATGTTGATCTTTACTGCTTTACTTTACCGAAAACCGTTCTTGAAATAGCGAAGGATGTATGACGTATGAATTTGCGTCGCACCTGTACTGATTATTATGAAAATTCAAAATTAGGTTCCGCGCGAAATAAATTTGTAATCAACTAAAACCCTATGAACAAAATTAGACTATGCAGTACTTGGTGCACAGCTTGCACTCGCTGCAAATAGTGTAACAATGCAATAAATGTTCCTTTAAAATTTCCCTTTCGTTAAAAGTTGGGCGCACTCAACTAGTATGTAATAAATATTTAATGAACCTTGCATTTACATTCATCTTTCAATTTAGTTAGTCGATAAAATTTAACTTTATGCATCGATCGGAATTCATGTTTACATCGTATATGTAAGCAGTAGTTAGAGACATTTCTTTGTGCGTTGGTAGTCATTGTTAGAATACAGGGTTTGTCCGGAAAGTAATAGGACTGAGTCGATTAAAAAAGAATTCTTGAGCCAATCGTTACAATTCTTTAAAAACTTTCAAAATATGCTCCTTCTGCGTTGATGCAGCGCTTCCAGCGCGATTTCCAAGCATTGAAGGCGTCACGGAAGGCATTCTCCGGAATAGCCTTAAGAGCCGCGGTGCATGCTGCTTGGATCCCCTCTGTCGTCTCAAAATGCTTGCCTTTCATCGGCCTTTTCAGGCAAGCAAACAAAAAAAGTCCGAGGGGCCACATCTGGGCTGTAGAGCGGCTGCGGAAGCGTTGGGATGCCGGCCTTGGTCAGGTAGCTGTCCACAAGACAGGCGGTGTGAGCCGGGACGTTGTCGTGGTGCAACTTCGAGTCGGCTGCGATGTCTTGTCGGACCCGATTGACCCTTCGTTTGAGTCTCTTGAGCATTTCCACGTAAAACCTGGCGCTGACGGTTTGTCCAGGAGGAACAAATTCGTGGTGGACGATGCCTTTTATGTCAAAAAAGACAATGAGCATCGTTTTCACTTTGGATTTACTCATTCTTCCCTCTTTTGGGCGAGAAGACGCCGGCGTGTGCCACTCGGAAGATTGCCTCTTTGTCTCGGGATCATAATCAAAGATCCATGACTCGTTACCTGTGATTACGTTATTCAAAAATTGGGGGTCACTTTCACACTTGTTTAAATTTTCTTGGCACACTTCCACTCGCCGTAATTTCTGGTCGTCAGTGAGCACTTTTGGGACCATCTTCACGTACACCTTGCGCATGTTTAAATGCTCCGTCACAATGTCATGAACCACAGATTTTGGTAAATTTAATATCTGGGCAATTAAACGAATACTTAGTCGACAGTCTGAGTTCAAAACTTCGCACATATTGTCGATTTTTGTCGAAGTCGAAGGTCTTCCCGCACGGTCTTCATCGGCGACCTCTTCCGGGCCCTCTGAAAAGGCCCGGTGCCACCGAAACACACCACTTCTTGCTAAAGCAACATCTGGGTAAGCCTGCTTGATCATATCAAACGTCTCTGTCGCAGATTTACCGAGTTTCACACAGAATTTAATCGCGTACCTCTGCTCTAACGAACGCTGCATTTTCGGCTTGCTCCACTCACAGAAACACGTCGCGCGAAAATGCCTGTTCTAACTCTCCAGGTACTCGGAGACAACTCACCAGCCGCTCGTTCGTTAGCTAGGAATGCCCTCTACCGAATCCAGTCGGTGCGCACATGCTCCGAAGTATAGTCGCGGCGGAAGGAAATCAGTCCTATTACTTTCCGGACAAACCCTGTATTTGGCGAGCATTGAATGGTCATTTTCTATTCTTATGCAATCGGCGCATGCATCTAATATAAAACACGCATCATAGAAGCATATTTTGTGAGCTGACAAATAAACTATGATATAGTTTCAAATCACAGTCCGTATTAAATTGTCTTTCATTTATATTTCATTTGAACCTATTGTTCGTCAAATGGCATTGTATGGTTTTGTATTGTGCTTGTAATTATAATTATGGTAGGTGACATAGGATTAATATTAGTTTGAAAAGTTTAATTACATGCGTGTTAAACATTCATGATTTTATTGTTGTTTCATTCCACACTCATCATTATCATACATAAATCAAGCAAGCTTAAAACATAAACAAACTACAATCAAACATAAAACAGGTGTAATAATTTTTTTCTGTCGACTTGATGCCAGATTAATAACGGTAACACGTAAGAATGCATGCAAGTTGCACTTAATAAATTTCAATCGAATTTTTAAACGTAATAACTATTACAAAGAATGTTTATATGCTAGGTGAGTTACAAGTAATGCAGGAAATGTGTATGTATTCATAACAAAGATGCCAATAAAGACGATTATCATCAACCAGCAGAATTAGAGCACGAAGTACGCACAGGGTGATTCACGAAGTATTCACGCTATTCAAGAAGTGTCTTGTAGAGGTCATTTGAAGTAAAAAAATTCATATTAACGAGGGTTTTCAACATATTTTGAAATTGAAGGTGTGTGTGGGGGGGGTATGGGG
>NW_020442462.1:385138-388253 GCF_000699045.2 Agrilus planipennis | reverse complement strand
GGGGGGGGGGGGGGGGGGGGGGGGTGTGTGTGTGTGTCACACATCGCGTCACACAAAACTCACAAGGTGATGTAATGCGCAAATGAACGAATTATGAACTCGTACATCAATAATACCTTCTTGGGGATTCTTTGTATCATGACATTAGCCTTGCCTATTCTGACGGTATTATTGATAAATTAGGTGTATCGTGTATCATATTTTCGCTATTTTCTATGAGCTGTGAAGTAAAGCCATTGATTAAGATGTAAACAAAGAACCGCGGAGCTGTAGAGCACATAAAAGTTTTCTAACGAGCACAGTAACCACCTTATGTACTCATATTCATTGGTTTCCGATGAATTTGTTGCATATTTACTACAAAATAAATTTGATCGTTTATCTAACGAAGAGGAAATTAAAAACAAAGGATTAGATAGACGAACGCCAAAGTTAAATTTGTACCTAATATGTAAACTAAGTTAGAGTGGCTGTGTAAGGGTGATGTTAAAAATCTACTGCTTTGTTTAATTTCAGCGAAATAGTGCAACTGAAATGTTTGCTCATTTGAAATAGCGACGTCCCGATTTAATAACATAAAAAAGCAATATTATTATATAATTCTATCGTAGTTAGAATATGTTTTAATTTAACAGAAATTTAAAATGCTTCTTACATCCTACGGAATGAGATTATCCCTTGATTCAAACAATCTCCCACCCTTCCTCAGATCTGTTTTCAGACTCCAAAACGAAAACATTTACCTTGGGCATTGGCAACGCTCATTACGGGATTGTTACTTATCTAAATTAAGCACTATTTTCAAGTAGCAATCTGCAACAAAAATAGAAAAGAGGAAAGAACGAAAAGAAACGAACCACCATCATCGGGAGAAACGTTGGCGGCTCGTATTCACCTCTTTTAAGTAATGAGAAAACGGCATTAAGTTTCATTGATGTTGCAAATGAAGGGCGGTCTCTGTGTTGCTCTTTTCGTACAGCGCCGCGGCTTTGATGACGAGAGGCCTGCTCCCATTAACTTTTAGGGCAAAGCGAAAAGGGCCTGAACAAGCACCGTACGCAGGAATGAGCAGGAAAAATTAATACGAACGGAGCAACGAGCGCAACGTCGCGGCGACAGCGCAGCAACGGCGACGCGACGCGAAGCGACCCTATGCGGCGCGGCGGTCTCCGTTTGCAGAAAAACACATAGTAATGGTCTCTAAAAGCTACTGTTAACGAAGGACGAACTCGACATTTACGCCAGTGTTTTAAGATAAAGTGCAACAGAATGCAAAAGGATAGTTTTATGCGATGTACACTTTCACAAGTATCTGTATGTCTGTCCTCCTACTGGATAAATTGTAACACCTCTGCAAAAGCCTCTTGTAGTTAACATAGGATTAAATATTATATTGCTTTTTTTTAATGAGACATAAGTCCTACGTGTAATTTAAATATACGTTTGGGGTTGCCACTTCAAGTGTTCTATTCCATTCCTCAATACGGTTGGCTTAAATATGCGGCGTGACACGCCCGTAATCAGCTACTATAGTTGGGATGTTCAGAATTGGTATAATCCACAATAAAATTGTCGTATTTACTCTGTTCTTACTGACTAGTCTAAATCGGTTCCTAACACAATGCATACTTTTACTCACGACAGACGTAAGGAATGCAATAAACATAGAAAAGAGATGTCAGGTAGGACTTGCAGCGGACACTAATAAAAAATAGTACATTACGTATCGAGGGAAGAAACAGGGTTTTTTCGGCTCGGGTGGCAAACATGCAGTCTGAGATAACCCAATACTACTATTTTTTGTGATGTTTGTGCGGAAAGCTCGTCATTAAATTGATAGTTGGTGAAGTAAGAGTAAATGACTTAGAGGTTAGAAAGACATTGTCATTGAACAACTGATTTCTGCGCATGCCCATAAACCTCAGCGCATGCGCTCAAAAGACTAATTTCATTTCCTCCCGACTAAAACACGACTGAAAAGAGGCCATTTCTTCCCTATTTCGTAGCATGCAAAACGAGCTTTCCGCGCTAGCATGACAAAAAAGGAATAACATTACACCAATTAATATGTAATAGAAAGAGATACAGACTAACAGAATTTGAACATGTTGCCAACAACGGATTTTAAAGAAAGTTCAACAGGCAAAAACGCAGTAAACGACTGCAGTCCCAAGTGGAAACACGAAAGAAGGTACATCCTAACAGATAATTTATTGCGAATTGTACCAATTTTGATCGTCTGAATTATTTCTCTATTTTTTTGCGCTTCTAGAGTTTGGAAAAAGTGTATCGATCAAAAGTCGAAATGTTAGTTTTGTAAGGGTTTTGGACATGTGCAAACGACTAAACGTAGGACTGTGTAACTAACGGAACTAATTCAATCCTAACCTAACCTAACAGTTAAATTTTTTTTAGTCATTTTTGTCTTTTGTGTGAAAAATCATATATTGTCATAAGAATATAGGTTCTAGAAAAAATTGAAAAGAGATGAATGAAATTATAGTGTGTTCAAAATTGAAAAAACTCAAAAACTAGATACAAGCACGGTAGAGACTTAAAATGTAGGGATGTTACAAAGATAGAAGAGTGATACTTAGTTTGTAGAAAGAGCAACAGACAGTGGAAGTAAAAATTAGGAAGAGAGTCAGACAGGGATGCACACTGTCACCGCTACTTTTTAATCTATACATCGAAGACGCGATCAACATCATCAAAGACAGTACAACTGTAGGGATAGATATACTGGGGCAAAAGATTAGTATGCTTGGATTTGCAGAAGATATATCAGTATTAGCATCTAGCTAGGAGGACTTAGAGATAGCTTTAAATAAAATGGAAGCGGTACTAACAGGTCAGTACTGTATGAAAGTAAGTAAAACTAAAATACTAATATGCAAGGGAAGAATAAGTAGGGAAAGAGCGAATATAAAGATAGGAGATGAAAAATTAAAAGAAGTGGCTGA
The DNA here is from genome assembly GCF_000699045.2 of Agrilus planipennis. Classification (NCBI taxonomy): domain Eukaryota; kingdom Metazoa; phylum Arthropoda; class Insecta; order Coleoptera; family Buprestidae; genus Agrilus; species Agrilus planipennis. The sequence goes on along the minus strand of NW_020442462.1, from coordinate 385,290 downwards.
TTTTAAATATCTAGGAAGTCAGATAAGTCAGGACGGAAGGAGTAGTAGGGATATAAAGCAGAGGATGGCACAGGGTCGTGTCGCCTTTAATAAAAAGAAGTCACTTCTATGCTCGCGAACGGTTAATTTAGAAATTCGAAAAAGGTTGTTAA
>NW_020442462.1:375124-383457 GCF_000699045.2 Agrilus planipennis | reverse complement strand
GTCTCACCCCCATAAAAAGTTATGGGGGTTGAAAGTTGATTATTTTGACAATTTTCATACACTATAATTCAAATAAAATTCAATAAAAAAATTATTTTCAAGCGGGTGGAGGTGGGGGATCGAAAGAGGATGATCACTTGAACAAAACCTGATAACCTAACCTAACCTACCCTACTGATAAAGAAATTTAAATTTATTTAACTTTCTCAATATTTTTATGTATTTTTCATTAGTTTTACCTTTGAATATTGTTTAAGAATGACTATATAAATATTTACATCCCTAGAAATGTATAAAAATTGGCATATTTATTAACTTTGAACCCCTATAACATTTTATGGGATGAGACCGCCAAGAACTCTTTATGGTACAATGGTGGAGAGACCTCCTCTTTCGATCCCCCCATCCCCACCCCCTTCGGGGGTGGTGGCCATCATCTGGACCTTTACCAGAGTTTTAAATATAAAACTTTGAATTGAAAAAAAAACACTTGATATATATTTCTGTATGTCTCACCAAATTCTTGACCATTACAAACTATTAAATCAAGCTTATAACTTGAGAAGTCCCTATTCGTAAAGTGAAAAAATTGGATCAATATTTTTTTTCAGTTGAATACATTACGGTTAACTATTCTAATATTCGTCATTCGTCTAATGATATCGAGGTTATCAGATTTTGCAGGTGATATTAGGGGATTTCCATTGTAAAAGAGACAACGAAAACCAATATCAATAATAACAATGCACAATAGAATCCGCTTTTAATGACATCGAAGGGAAATGACAAACACGTCATACTAAGCGGTCGTCATACAAAGCATAGTCTTAGAAAATAAATAACTTTGTATTTCGGCTAATTTTTATGTTTAATAGAGAGAAAAACTACAAATTGTATATATTTATTAACAGAAAAAGAAAAAGAACGACACGTTGTAATATCAATATACATGAGATCGGTCAGAAAAATGAGCGAAAATGTTATCATTAATTATTTGGATCACTATAGCCGGATATGATTTCTTGAGAATCAGTCATAATAAACGATATGTCATTATAAACGGAGTCATTATATCCAAACTTTCCAATAGATAATTTAATATGAAAACTAAACTTAACACTGCAATTAGTTCATATTAAGCGGTTGGTCAATATAGGCGGAGTCATTATAAACGAATTCCACTGTATATATAATACTCAAAAATATGAAGAAGACTTCTGGTAAGCAGGCAAGCGATCAACAAAATTCGCAAGGAAAAGTTAAAATACATCGTTTCGTACCTCACTGGCTTCCACATTTTTCAGTTGCAATTGTTTTTGATTTATATCGCAGTCGGCGGAAAGAAAGGGAAAAAGTGGAGATTGTTACCGTGTCCAGCCACCGTGGGTAATACGAATGATCGCAACCCACACAATATTGGCCATGTCATCAACGCTACGCTACATAAATAAACGAAACCGAAAACTACCCCCTTTAGTTGTTACTATAACGAAAGCTATTGCTCCCTTCTAATACTGCCGCCGAAAGACGTATTTCGTCGACAACAACGAGATGAAGAAAGTTGAAGGGTGCGGGTCACAGAATAAGAAAGACAGAGGCCATTTTTCACCCCGCGACAAATAAACGTCTCTACGAAAGTTTTTCTTCTTATCAATTTCGAAATGCAATTTTTCATTGTCAGATCTACCCTCAGAAATAAGAGCCTTTCGGCCGCCTTGACTTTAACGAGTTATAACAAGAAGTAAAAAAACAAATGAAAAACATAATGTATTAGTAAAATTGCATTTTATAAGCTAAGCCAATTTCATGAAAGCAAAAAATTAGAAGGTTAGTATTTAAATCCATTTTCGTCAATATGTACACATAAACATTTATCGGTCAGTATTTTAATATCAAAATGGTCGTCAGTATAAAAATAAGTAAACGGTTACTATATTAATTACTTCATCATTATAATAAGGTCGTCAGTCCCAAGACTGGTTCGATCTGCACCTCCAGTCTTTCCTAAGATGAGCCAATTTTCGTATTTTCTTTAAACTAAAACATCCCACATCTTTCACTATTTGTAAACATTAATCTAATTTAAGTCTACCTCTACCGCGCTCAACTCCTGTTTCTGCCTCCAATATGTCTCTAGCTCTACATGCCTGAGGTGTCCTACCAACTTATCTCTCCTATTTTTTATTGACTTACATAGCGCCACCTGTTCTCCTATTCTTTCTAATACCTCTTCATTTATAACCTTCTCTATCTATCTTTGACGAATTTCTAAACAAAACCGTTAGCGAGCATAGAAATGACTTCTTTTTGTTAAAAGCGACTCTACCCTGCCCTCCTCCTAGATACCGAAAATCAGCTTTCTTCTAATTTTTCGTCTCCTATTGATTATACCCTTCATCATCATCATAGTCGTCAGTCCTAAGACTGATGGTTGGACACGTACCTCCACTCTTTCCTATCCTGAGCTAAACTTCCCATTTCCCTAAAACTAGAACAGCCCAAATCCTTAACTATTTGCGAACAATAATCTAATCTAGGTCTACCTCTACCCCTCCTAACTCCTGTTTCTGCCTCTAATATGTCTCTGACTAGACCTCCATGCCTGAGAAGGTTCCTACCAACCTATCTCGCCTATTTTTATTAACTTCCATAGAGTCCTCTGCTCTCCTATTCTTTCTAATACCTTTTCATTTCTAAGCTTTTCTACCCACAGTATCCTCATCATCCGCCTATAACACCACATTTCATTATACCCTTAAGCCGAGTTTAATCTCAAGCTGCGTCAATAGAGATGTTTCACATGAAAAATATTCGAGGAATTATCTTAGTGAATTGAACCAAAATTGTCAATCAAATCGTACTTATTTCATCTTTTTACTGTTCAGATACTTACTACAGTATGTATAATTTAGGTTATTATTTTTATAGGTTGTTATTCCTTTAGACGGCAGGCTGCAAAATGTGTATTAATAATAATAATTTCTATTCTTTGATTGTTACAGGTGTGGTTTAGTAACAGAAGGGCGAAATGGCGAAGAGAAGAAAAGTTACGGAACCAACGGAGGGCGGTGGATCAAGTTGCTGTTAGTCCACCAGTTTCAACAGCGCGGCTGCCCATCAATTCTGGCTTTAATTCTATGTATTCTTCAATACCCCAGCCAATCGCTACCATGGCCGATACCTACAGGTAAAAAATTCACTCTATTTTGCCAATATGTATTAAGTTTAAAACAGTAAGACTTAATGACTCAATTAAGAACTTCTATTTATTAAAGTAAGCCCACGGCCGATATTTGTAATTGAAAAGAGCCGTGGTGCATTAGCGCACAAATCATCACAGATGGCGTTTATCGCGCTGACTGCCTTTATTTATTAATCTTGCTGATAACAACCTAACTGCCAGCCGCTACGGTTGGTTGATATTCTATCAATAGAATAGTGTCTGGCGTGCTGACGAGAGCAAAGCATTTTCAAGTTACGCTTGCAAGCCCCGATAAAATGCTGTCCAAAAACACTCTAACAGTTTCAACAGAATGAAGAGATGCCCTTGTAGCATCTGGCGTGATGATGAGAGCAACGTAGTTTTTTTTTTGCGCTAACGATATTGATCGAAGATTAGAAGGTGAAGTACTGACTATAGGCATGCAACTTATTATCTTTATTACAATTTCATCTAGCTTTTATAGTAAAATGATAAATTCCTTTACGCAATTGTTTATTATTGTTTATACCAGCCACAATACCTTAAGGAAGTAGCAGATTATTCATGTATACTCACACATATTTCATCATAATTTTATGGAGTAATTAATTTGTTCTCAATCAAATATTGATTACGCCATAAAACCTCAGGGTTTATTATTATTAAAATTGGTACGGGTTGAAGCAGTACTATTTCCCTAATAAAACAGTGAAGCATAATAACGCCTGTTCATTGTTTATTAATGTGCAGAGATTATTTGCAACAGCAATAGTTGTTGATGTAATATAAATGGGTAGAAACAGTAGCATTTATTCAACAACATGTATGCCGAGTACACATTCGTGTTCAGCGACCCTCAAAATCCCCGTGAAACTACAGTCGCCCTGGATCCCAAGTGCTTCGAAGGGCAACGCCGACTGCATATTCATGTTCAGCGACCTTCAAAAGACCTCCATGTAAATTAACTATATTAATTTTTAATGATTGGAAAACATAATTCCTGGAGACGACGTGTAAGACGGTCGCCTGAAGGTCATCGCTGACTACATACTAGTGTTCAGTAACCCTTAAAACCCCCGAGTAACAAAATTGGACTAATGCACTTTTAAGATAGCATTTATCTTATGTTCACAAAGTTGGTAAACGGTTCCATGAATCGAATGCAATATTCCAAAAAATTTGAAGGTTCAGTTCTTTATTTCCTCGACTAGAAACATTTTCGAAGTTCTCATGGGAAACCAATGTGCTAAAAAAAGGTTTTTACAACCCATCTAGTATAGATATCTGCCATCCAACTCTTTTAATATCAATGGGAGACCAAAGGCTATCTACTACCTTAAACACGAGTGGAGGATGTGGATAGTTGGGGAAATATTCTAATTTAGTTGTGTTAGGTACGATATCGATAACATAAAAGTAAAAATTAGGAAAAAACCACTGAGAACTATTTCATAAAGTACCAGGATAAATATTTTCAAAGATCCTGGTATAATAAGTGGATTTATCTTGGATCGTCACTTACCTCTATATTCTTTTTAATAATAATCTCCGCTGGACGTATGAACAACACCATGAAATACTAACTCCCAAAGAATTTACCGAAAAGAAAAAGATCAAAACTAGAAGTTTGTGACTTGGTAATGGTAATAGGATGTAAAGAAATGATGACGCCCGTCAAATCTCGGTGACTGGCGCGTATCCAACCGCCTCAGTAGTAGCTAGCGGTCACGTCAACTGAAGAAGAACTTGAGGGATTAGGACATCACACGGGACAGACGGAATCCTGCCAAGCTTATATCTTGTTTGTACATGTAAATGTGGTAGTGCTTTAGTCCGGCCACGTCTATCCGTCGTCGAGGCCAAAGGCCGACTCAGCAGGGCTTTGAGCAGCTTCAGCAGTTTGTTATTATGTATCTGTATGAATAACATTTTCGGATAACTGATAGGTAGGATGAATAACAGAAAAAAAGAACATACCGAACAGCACTGGATCATCGTCTCGTAAGAGGCTGAAGAGTCGATTTAAATGTCAGCTGCTACTGTAACCTTAAAACTATTTCATCAATGTTTGCAAAATCGTGTATCTACATACATCAGAGGTCGGCAAACTTTCGAGACAGAAGAGACCATTTTACTTGGAAAGCAGGGTAATGAAGGTATAAAGGTATATTATCATCATTATAGGGCCAGTATACAAGATAAGAAGGAGTGGAGGTACGTGTCCGACCAGTCTTAGGACTGTCGACCTTAAGATGATGATGAATCCGAAAGGTGGTTGGACACACACCCTTCTATCCTGGGCTAACTTTTCGCATACTACAACATTTGACCATGGGCGTACCCAGCTTCTGTCCTAGGGAGGGGGTGCAAGTCAGATTTTTTTAGGTCAGATCGTCCGGGTTTGTCAAAATACTACGAGATAAATAAAAATTTGGAAGAAAAATTGTAATTTTACACGTCATTTTATGGAGATTCGTTAACCGAACAGATTAAATTTATTTTTATTAACAGNTATTATTATATAATTCTATCGTAGTTAGAATATGTTTTAATTTAACAGAAATTTAAAATGCTTCTTACATCCTACGGAATGAGATTATCCCTTGATTCAAACAATCTCCCACCCTTCCTCAGATCTGTTTTCAGACTCCAAAACGAAAACATTTACCTTGGGCATTGGCAACGCTCATTACGGGATTGTTACTTATCTAAATTAAGCACTATTTTCAAGTAGCAATCTGCAACAAAAATAGAAAAGAGGAAAGAACGAAAAGAAACGAACCACCATCATCGGGAGAAACGTTGGCGGCTCGTATTCACCTCTTTTAAGTAATGAGAAAACGGCATTAAGTTTCATTGATGTTGCAAATGAAGGGCGGTCTCTGTGTTGCTCTTTTCGTACAGCGCCGCGGCTTTGATGACGAGAGGCCTGCTCCCATTAACTTTTAGGGCAAAGCGAAAAGGGCCTGAACAAGCACCGTACGCAGGAATGAGCAGGAAAAATTAATACGAACGGAGCAACGAGCGCAACGTCGCGGCGACAGCGCAGCAACGGCGACGCGACGCGAAGCGACCCTATGCGGCGCGGCGGTCTCCGTTTGCAGAAAAACACATAGTAATGGTCTCTAAAAGCTACTGTTAACGAAGGACGAACTCGACATTTACGCCAGTGTTTTAAGATAAAGTGCAACAGAATGCAAAAGGATAGTTTTATGCGATGTACACTTTCACAAGTATCTGTATGTCTGTCCTCCTACTGGATAAATTGTAACACCTCTGCAAAAGCCTCTTGTAGTTAACATAGGATTAAATATTATATTGCTTTTTTTTAATGAGACATAAGTCCTACGTGTAATTTAAATATACGTTTGGGGTTGCCACTTCAAGTGTTCTATTCCATTCCTCAATACGGTTGGCTTAAATATGCGGCGTGACACGCCCGTAATCAGCTACTATAGTTGGGATGTTCAGAATTGGTATAATCCACAATAAAATTGTCGTATTTACTCTGTTCTTACTGACTAGTCTAAATCGGTTCCTAACACAATGCATACTTTTACTCACGACAGACGTAAGGAATGCAATAAACATAGAAAAGAGATGTCAGGTAGGACTTGCAGCGGACACTAATAAAAAATAGTACATTACGTATCGAGGGAAGAAACAGGGTTTTTTCGGCTCGGGTGGCAAACATGCAGTCTGAGATAACCCAATACTACTATTTTTTGTGATGTTTGTGCGGAAAGCTCGTCATTAAATTGATAGTTGGTGAAGTAAGAGTAAATGACTTAGAGGTTAGAAAGACATTGTCATTGAACAACTGATTTCTGCGCATGCCCATAAACCTCAGCGCATGCGCTCAAAAGACTAATTTCATTTCCTCCCGACTAAAACACGACTGAAAAGAGGCCATTTCTTCCCTATTTCGTAGCATGCAAAACGAGCTTTCCGCGCTAGCATGACAAAAAAGGAATAACATTACACCAATTAATATGTAATAGAAAGAGATACAGACTAACAGAATTTGAACATGTTGCCAACAACGGATTTTAAAGAAAGTTCAACAGGCAAAAACGCAGTAAACGACTGCAGTCCCAAGTGGAAACACGAAAGAAGGTACATCCTAACAGATAATTTATTGCGAATTGTACCAATTTTGATCGTCTGAATTATTTCTCTATTTTTTTGCGCTTCTAGAGTTTGGAAAAAGTGTATCGATCAAAAGTCGAAATGTTAGTTTTGTAAGGGTTTTGGACATGTGCAAACGACTAAACGTAGGACTGTGTAACTAACGGAACTAATTCAATCCTAACCTAACCTAACAGTTAAATTTTTTTTAGTCATTTTTGTCTTTTGTGTGAAAAATCATATATTGTCATAAGAATATAGGTTCTAGAAAAAATTGAAAAGAGATGAATGAAATTATAGTGTGTTCAAAATTGAAAAAACTCAAAAACTAGATACAAGCACGGTAGAGACTTAAAATGTAGGGATGTTACAAAGATAGAAGAGTGATACTTAGTTTGTAGAAAGAGCAACAGACAGTGGAAGTAAAAATTAGGAAGAGAGTCAGACAGGGATGCACACTGTCACCGCTACTTTTTAATCTATACATCGAAGACGCGATCAACATCATCAAAGACAGTACAACTGTAGGGATAGATATACTGGGGCAAAAGATTAGTATGCTTGGATTTGCAGAAGATATATCAGTATTAGCATCTAGCTAGGAGGACTTAGAGATAGCTTTAAATAAAATGGAAGCGGTACTAACAGGTCAGTACTGTATGAAAGTAAGTAAAACTAAAATACTAATATGCAAGGGAAGAATAAGTAGGGAAAGAGCGAATATAAAGATAGGAGATGAAAAATTAAAAGAAGTGGCTGATTTTAAATATCTAGGAAGTCAGATAAGTCAGGACGGAAGGAGTAGTAGGGATATAAAGCAGAGGATGGCACAGGGTCGTGTCGCCTTTAATAAAAAGAAGTCACTTCTATGCTCGCGAACGGTTAATTTAGAAATTCGAAAAAGGTTGTTAAAGGTGTATGTTTGGAGCACGGCGTTGTACGGGTGCGAAACATGGACAGTGGGAGCGGCGGAAAAGAAAAGGTTAGAAGCGTTCGAAATGTG
>NW_020442462.1:332987-370410 GCF_000699045.2 Agrilus planipennis | reverse complement strand
CACTTTAGCGTAAGGTTATTCAAATTCACTAAATGGTTATCGAGGAAAAAATGAAAAATTAGCTGAAAATCTCGTTTTTACTTGATAATATAATGATAATATTTATAATTGTCTGAAATAAACGCAATTTTAAAGTTTTAATTATTATTTAAACATATTAAAAAGTTTTACGCTCATTATTAATAGAGATTCAAAGTAAATAATTTTCTCTCAAACTGTATACTTTTTTTAGTGTAGATAGTATTTATTTACCTCATGATATGCTGCAAAACCTAATTAATCACAAATTTCTAGTTTATGTACTCTTGTCTCCGATTGTACCTCCCAAACATCCTTAAATAAATAAAAGTAAATTTGACTATGCATTTTTATTTTATTTCAATTGTTTAATTCGACTTCTACTATTTTATTCTAAAGTGAGCATATAAGGCCCCGTTTGCACTTTGATTAGTGATTAGGCGAGTTCATACATTTTCTGCGAGATTTACAGGGGGGGGGGTAGCTGTCTAAGTTCGGAAAAGTATGGAGCTTTAGCATATAGTGCAAATAATAATAAAAAATCATTCAAGTTATAAAACAATTTTTGTAGACAAGAGGGGCTCTTATCTCAGCTACGTCTATGCAAATTTTGTAAGTTCGGAAAAGTACGGAGCTTTAGCATATACTGCAAATATCAATAAAAAATAATTCAAGCTATAAAACAATTATCCCAGCAACGTCTATAAGGGTATCTAATACATACTAGAACTCGGTGGTGGTATTTTAACCCTACAACCGAGTGTAATTCAATTCAATATACATATATCGAAAGCAGTAGGTATTATGATAAAAATGAATATTTCATAGTTGGTTATTTTTTCATTTTCTATTAAATTTTTTGGAAATTATTTGCAATACTTAGGGTGGCACCTGTTACATGTTGAAACTCCATAATTATTTCTGTATCTGATTCTTATAAATTGTTTATTCTTTATTCATTGACTTCATCTTTTTCTTTGTTTCAGTTCGATGTCCGGTAGCTTAAGCAGTAGCTGTCTGCAACAACGCGACCCTGGTGGCTACCCTTACATGTTCCACGATCCCTTACATTCCTTAAGTTCGTCCTATAATTCCAGGGCGGTCGCGGCGGCGGCAGTATGTAATTCGGGAGTTCCACAGCCTACTAGTCATCCGACCTATGCCCCAGCCACCCCCACATCGTCAGTTCCGGTTTCGACGGGTACAGGTAATAAGACTTGCTTTTTATAATTAGCATGTACTGTATAGACAATTGTACCACATGAATGTAGCTAGATAATTTTAAATGAAATTTTGAACACACATTGCCAGGAGTACAGAAACGCCATAGGATGGGTACTTTTACCCTGTTCCCGAGGGATAGAAAATTAGTTTTATGTGATCGTCGATGATCTTTGAGACGACATGAACGTGAGCGAAACCGCGAGTAAAACCTCTCGTCAAATTTTGTGCACACATTGCCAGGAGTATAAAAAGGAGATTTTTATCCAGAATAAATATAGTTCCCGAGGGCTAAAACAATTAGTTTTATGGGGTCGTCGATAATCTTTGACACGCATTTAGGACATCAACGCGAGCGAAGCCAGGGATAAAACCTCTCATGAATAGGGTTACACAAAAGGACATAGGCTACCTTTTATCCAGAAAAAAATACTGTTCCCAAGAAAAAGAAAAATTAGTTTTATGTTGTGCAAATGATCTTTGACACGCATAAACCTGTAGTGATTTCATAATTTACCTAAATATTAAAGCGATATTTACAAGTTATCCCACTAGCCCGTTGCTTCGTAAGCGAAAATAATAAAAATTACAATTTGGACCCGAATTTGTAAAAATAAAATCCCAGCAGAAATAAATTTACTAGGTATTTTAGTTGATACTACAAATTTAATAGTAATAATTAAGAAACTTGAAATAATTTTTAAAGAAACATATCAAAATTGAGATTATTACAAGTTTCCTAATAAATTCTACTTTTTCTACGGCAAATTTAGTCATTTACAATCAAAAATTGTATAATTTTAGCGTTGTCATAAAAATTTAGTTTTCTCTGTGTAGCACATAAATATAGATATGGATAAAAGCCAAAAACTCCGTGTTAGTAAAACGTGATTTTTGATTCAAGTTAAGTCAGATAATTTGCAAATATATCAAACTTTTTGACTACACAAAAGAACCTTACTGAGTTTATGTTCTAATACTTTAATACTTTCGAAACATTCTTCTCCACGTTTATTAATTTAAAATGCCTGTTATTTTGTGAGCATTTTACTTTAACTATAGCCCAACGCGACTGTATTCGCTGTTGTTTCCTTGATATGCTTTATTTCCTTTTCTTTATCAAATACTTTTCGTACTACCGACGATACGTGTACGACCTGCTTACATTCTTTATTTTTGACATTAAACTTATTCAACGGTATATAAAAGTTTCTTCTAATTGACATATCTCATTTTTATACAATTCATTTCTAGTATATGTATTTCCTATTTGATTAATATTTAATGCGTGGAAGATAACGATTCAATCAATATATTTGCATATTTTCAGAGAAGCTCGCGCAGCTGCTACAACTACAGATTAATAAGAAAGAAAAAACATTCGTTAAAAATATACTCGATATTAACATTTTATAGAACATATAGGAGCATTTCTTGGGGCAATAGGTTTCAGGATTAAGCTGTTTGTCAAGAAATAAGGAAAGTGACAAAATTCATTTCCATTTGAATGAATTTATTAGGAATTCCATTAAGATTTCCTTTTATTTTATGAGTTATAATTTAGTTTGATATGTTAAAATAATTTGCGTTAATTTTCATAAAGATTTTAGACAAATAAATAAGTAGATATATAGATATTTATATTTTCCGACCTTAACATTATAACAAATCTTTCATATATGTCATGCATGATTGCATTATTAATTAACTCTTTTCAGTAAATTTCTAATCGTTTGTCTAAAAAATAATATGTTTTCACCATTATACTGTGGTACATTGAGTCGTCCAGGGCCGAGCTCTTTAGGATTATTTGTTTCCTTTATTTCCTTATTACCTATAATGGATTTGAACATTTGTATTAAGCTTGTCAACAATTACTTATTACTGTCCAGATCCTTCGCCAAAAGTACAAGTAACGTCTTAAATCTGGTAAATCTTATCTTAAAAATAATAAAACTTTGACAAAAAATAGTAATTGTGTAGTGTGGATTACAACTTTGAATTAATTTAAATGTCGCTAACTACCTCGTTATTTTTTTAATTTATTACTTTTCCAAATTTAAATTTATAAATTTAACAGTTTAAGTTCTTAAAATACTGCTGTTAGTTGCAAATATATGATACCGGAAATAAATGAAATCTAGGAATTACCCGACTAGAATTTTGATGGGGGTGCAGGTAGGGTCCCTAAGGGGCAGCCACACTTCCTCTTGTGGGCCCCACGAGGTTGCCCCTTAGGGCAAGAAAGGGGTATATAACGCCTTGCCGCATTTGCGCCTCATCAGGAATGCCGCATGTGGGCCTCATCGGGAATGCCGCATTTGCCCCTTATCAGGAATGCCGCATGTGGCCCCCGCGGGGAAAAATTATTGCTGCCCCATTAAAAATTTTTGGAATAATGAATGAAAAAAAAATACAAAATTGATTGAGAAACATATTTTACCAATGAGAAAATTTCATTCAGACCAAAAATTAGTAAAGAAAATATTTAGGTTTGTATTTTTGATTAATTATTATTAAGCAAAATTATTATCAATGAAAGAGTAGATAATTATAAATAATTATATTGTTAATTAAATGTTAAAATAGANACCTTCCTATTGTTTAGTTTTATATTTACTCGTCGACGGATGTCAATGAATTTAAATTTTTATGTAATTTTTCTTGAAGAGTCAGTGTTATTGAATTATTTAATCAGATCCACTAGATGAAGATATTCGAGACTTTCTTATGATGTTTTTATTATTAATTTTCTTTTTCTTTTTCGTTGTTGCAAGGTTACAACTTTCGTCATCTGAAGTGGAAGAATGTTTACTATTTTCTTCATCTAAAAACGAAAACAGCATACAAATATCATTCATAAGAACAGAAATTACAATTCAGCTATTTAAAAATCTATTACTTAAAACACTTTTAGCGTACCAATTGCTTTCGTTGCACTTTTGGAAGTTAATTTGAACTTTTAAGTGGTTGTTTTCACTTGTTGATTTATTTCCTAATGCCTTTTGTGATGATAGTTCATGATCTATAAATTTAAAATATTATAAATAATTTTTGACGGATTATGAACAATAAGAATAAAAAAATGTGTTCATTTCTTTATATACAGGAGCTTAATAGTATCGAAACGTCTTTTCTTCTCAGTGTGTATAGATAAGATTCATTAATGATAAATTCGATGGTAATTTTACTTACCCTTATTTACAATCATTTTCGGAATAATGCTTAAATGTTTTTCTAAAAAGGTTGACATCATCAGCAGCCTTCGATTATGCTGTCTCTTCGCTTTATGTAGAATAAGCAAATATTCCAACTGACACTCACTAGCTTCTTGATATGTTCCTGCACTTTAAAGCAGTGCGCGAAGGCGCTATGTCGATCTCTTTTTTCTTTTTTTTTTACAAATCAACCTATGTTTGTAATCCGCAACCGTTTTTAATGCGCTATTATGAATATTCATGGGGATGAATTTTTTACAACAGTTATTACACTAAAAAAATTATTATCATCTAATTACTGTGAGTAGGTCGAACCGAACTGTGAGCTCAGAAATTAAAATTAAACAAATAATCTTAAGTATGCTAATAATAATATTTTTTAATGCTGGTTTGCTGGGCTAGGCGCTAGACGCTAGACAGAAAGCAATAGTGTTCAACATCCGTTGAAAAATATAAACATAAACAATGCATTTCACAGAACAGAGTAGATTAAAAACGTATGTTAGATAAGGTAACAGGTATGGTGTTTAAAATCGGCAAAACAAAAAACAAATTGAAAACAAAAAATGCTCACAATATTCACTTTTACACATGTAGCAACGGTATAATATATTATTTTAATCAACTTCTATGATTTTACGGGTAGCGATATTTTCATTGTTTGCAGAAACTATACATTTTTTAATATTTAGCATCGCATGGATAAAGATTTTTTTGGCAGTATTTTTCCACAAATTTCAATACAATTTATATCTTCATTTGGAGAAATATATACATACATCACTTATTTGTAAAATTTGTTTGCTCTTAAGTAAAAATGTGTAAGTTTATACATGTGAGGTTTGCCCCTTAAGGCCCATATGAAAACCCCATAAGGCAATCCTCATTTTAGTATTACCACTTTTTTTGGTGGGGTTTTTATGAGGAATCTACGGGGCAATCCTTATACCGGCATGCCCCTCGTTTGCCACATGAGGCCTCCACGCTACATGGGGCATGCCCCTTATAAATTCTAGTCGGGTATATACAATTCCGAGGCTCTTTAGGAAATGTTTAGAATATTGTTTCAACAATTTTTTAAACAAACATATCCTGGAAAATGTATACTTTTCCTAGGAATTGTATAAAATTCCGATATTGTACTAGGAAATGTATAAAACTAATGCTTTCTGTAAATAAAATACTCTAACATATCAGCCCGCCTCTGGCAGGAGCATCAAGTATACTCCAGTCTGTCATAAATCTACCTAATCAAACAATGACGTCACCAATGCATATACATCTTCAAGCACCCTGCCGTATATTACCTATATTAGTTCAATAACTATGCTTTATTATTATTTCCGCACCCAATATATATATATATCAAAATGATCAGCATATTCATCTCTACAACATACTAAAAATTCGGTAATTTTATACTTTCACGGTTCCCTCGTTTTTTGGATCTAGAAAATCGAAAAATCATCCGATTTCGATGAATTTTTTTTTAAAATGTTTGTTTTTACGGCGGATTTATGAAAAAAAATATGGGAAATATCTCACCTGGAGATTTCATATAGTTTTATGAATTTAAATGTGATCATAAACGCACTTCTTCGCATATAATCGTTATGCGTTGACAACGTTATTATTTGGTTACGTAGATTCATGACAGATTGGAATTTATTTATTGTCCCTGCCCGCCGGGGACGGGTTGATATCTTAGTGTATTTTATTCATAGAAAGCATTAGTTTGATACATTTTCTGGTGCAACATCGGAATTTTATACAATTCCTAGGAAATGTACTTATACACTTCCCAGGATATATGTACTGTATTAAAAAATCTTTGAAACAATATTTTATACGTTTCCTTAATAGCCTCGGAATTGTATACAATTCCCAGATTTCATACATTTCCGGTAACATATACACTGCGTGTATATCAATAATTTCATTTAATGATTTGTGGTAACCAATGAATGTAGTGCATTTATAAAAGGAAAATCCATCCACGAAAACAGTGCATTAAAGAATTAATTAAAAGAATACAAATTCGCTCATATATTTTGCAGCTTCTTATTTAACAGAGGAAATTACACTGAACAGGAAAAATAAAAGTCTCGTCGACCGCGACCCAATCAATTCTTACTCTAGGGCTGAAAATTTTATTGTGCGGGATACGTTTAAAGTGGCGACCGGCACTTGAAACGCGGCGATCAGGTTGTCGGAAGAGACGGGAGGGAGGGGTGGGAGGTTGCTAGGGGGGAAAAGGAGGGGTGTATTGTACGGAACGTGAGGGGTTGGTTTGCGATTTCTGCTCAGCCGGCAACGGTTCAATAATGTGCGAACTAAATGGGGGTGGGGACTTGTGTATTGTTCACGTTGCAAGGTTCGTTGGTTACCATCTTCTCAGCTGGTGGCGGTGAGACACTCGGTGAATCCGCGCCACTTTAACCATCATCACACAACCACGTTCGAATCCCATTCCTGGAATTATTAGAATTCCTTTTGTTTACTTGTGTTGATGCGACTGGTGCTATTCCTGCAGCATATCAACTCTTCTCCATTTGTTTTCTACTCCGTTCTTGTTTCTAGATCTCCCGACACTGATTCGAATTCTTTGGCAAACGTTGCCGTTTAGACATTACTCTTTTCATTTTTATTTTCACCTAACTTCATCATTCAAATAATAAAAGGTGCCAATCGACTTTATTTACATTAAATATTAATCATGCTACACACAAATGTAAAAATAATAATATTGCCATTCCTAACCGAACCCATTCAAGTTATCAATTATATACTGGAACTGTGCACAGTATAACATACGATGAAAAATTTTGTTTCATCATCATCATAAGGTCGTTAGTACTAGGATTTTACTCCTTCCTATTCTGAGATAGTCTTTGCATTTCCCTAAAACTAGAACATCCCACATCCTTAACAATTTACGAACCGTAATCTAATCTAGGTCTACCTATACTCCCGTTAACTCCCGTTTCTGCCTCTAATATGTCTCTGGCTAGACCTTCATACCTGAGAAGGTGTCCTACCAACCTATCTCGCCTATTTCTTATTGACTTTCATAGAGTCCTTTGTTCTCCTATTCTTTCTAATACCTCTTCATTTCTTACCTTTTCTATCCACGTTATCCTCATCATTTGCCTATAACACCACATTTCGAACGCTTCTAACATTTTCTTTTCCGCCGCGCCCACTGTCCATGTTTCGCACCCGTACAGCGCCGCGCTCCAAACATAAATATTTTTCGAATTTCTCAATGAATCGTTCGCGAACGAGCATAGAAGCGACTTCTTTTTATTGGAAGCAATTCGACCCTGCGCTATCCTCTGCTTTTTATCCCTACTACTCTTTCCGTTTTGACTTATCTGACATCCTAGGTACCTAAAATCAGCCACTTCTTCTAATATTTCTTTCTTTCTCCTATCTTTATATTCGTTGCCTTTTCATTTCTAACCTTTTCTATCCACGGTATCCTCTTCATTCGCCGGTAATACCACATTTCGAACGCATCTAGCTTCACCGCCCACAGTCCATGTTTAGAGATTTTTAACGGACGTATGTATGTTCGTGTAAGGATCACACGCATGTACATGTTCGCGTCCATGGCACACTTTCAGTCACTTAAACCAGTGTTTTTCAAAGTTTTTGTCGGCGACCTCTTTCGTTTTGAAAACGAATGAACGCCAATGAACAATTTTTTTACTAAAAGCGTTAAGAGCGTCGCTAATATGTTACCTGAAGCGAGGGGAAGAGTTCATATAGTTTGTATTTATTTCATTTATAAGTCATGAGCTAGGGAGTGTGATAGCTATCCCATTTGCACTTCTCTCTTGTGCCCTCGAAAAAACATTATGATGCCCTTTTACTAAGGTAACGTCATAGTCATCCTTATGTACATGTTCCTGTTTGTTTCAGGTGTAATATCTGCCGGGGTCTCGGTGCCAGTACAGATTCCCAGTCAGGGTCCCGATCTCACCTCGAACCTGGCCACCAATTACTGGCCTCGTATTCAGTGATCTCAGCTTTTCGGGTTTCCGCCACCAAGGTTTCTCGTACCTTCCCAGGACAACGCCAGTTACGAGGGCCCTTCAGTGGCGGTTTCAAATCCCGAAGAATCAACATAAATTACCCGGTAAATAAAAACAATAAAGCTGCGCATGTTTCTGGTAAATATCAAATTTAAACTTGTTTAACGGATAATTCACCTACTTGTCCGTAATGGCAAGTATTCGTTTTTTTGTTTTTTTTTTTTTTTTGAAAATGCTATATAAGTATATTACAACGCTGTATATACATTTTATATTTCTGAGGTTGTCTTCTCATTGAACAGCAGCGTAAAGGTGCGTATACATTATCTGAGCACGAACACGTTCGAGGTAAGGCGAGGTGGAGCGAAGACAATTCCGAAACTGTTCGAACTCCATCCATTTCAAACAGAATTTGGTTTGATATGGACGGTATTTGTACATACATTTACCCTGTCGTGTTGTTTAAAAAAAGATCCCCAGTCAAAGCATCTGTTTCGCCTCATCTTGCCTCTAACATGTTCGCGTATGTTTTATTGAAACTGAACGAATCCAGCACTTCTATTTAATTTGAAAATAGTTGAACGCGTCTAATTTTATGAACGAGACAAATTTGATATTTTACCAATTTTTCTATTGCTATTTAGAGACAGAAGATGCGCTCCTTTAACATGTATGTAAACGATGTAAATATGATCTGCTGTAATTTAAATGTGTATGTGATTTTGTAGAATTGTATAATACCGACGAAATACCCGTAAGTACGTTCCACTTTAAGTATTTAGTGGAATACGCCCTGTTGCTTTAACAATTATCTGAAATTTTCTGCAATAAATAAAATGGAATTAAAGCAATAAGTAATTGAACGCTACGTTTATTTATTATGATGTTATAGCTTTAGTCAATAACTGATTTAAAACGAAGCCTAACTTTGCCAGACAATCTTTGAGTTAGTAATTAAAAAAATTCGTATATTACCTGCAATAATTTTCATCATTTTACTTATGTGAAAATAATGATAATCCGTATACCATGTACCTATCTTAACTACAGTGACATTAGATTCATTTATACCCAAATGGCATATGATCTCCCGTTCTTAAATAGATGCAGGCTGTTCGATGTATACTGATACAAAAAGGTCTGCATGATAATTCTATACAATCATATTGAAGATTTATGCATAACATGCATTGAACAGTTCGGTGTGCAAGGTTGGTCTTCATATTAACAACAATTCACACGTTTATTAAAGGCAATACTTCTACTATTATTGCAACGCTTGGATTTCATTTGTTGTTCGTATTAATATATTCATCATTATTAATACTGGATGTATTTGTACATAATCATTGCTGTGATTGTTATAGTAGCTAAGTATGTATTTCTTTTACATTAGGATTATAGTACAATATTGTTAATGTGTAGAAACGTAGCTGTGGTACGAATAAATAGATAATAAAACATGTACGTTTTAATATAAAAATACAGTCTATATCTGAACAAACTGTAAAGGCCATGCTACACGGCGCGTATAGCGAGCGGTAATAGACGCGATACGTGTAGTGCCTATGCCCAACCTATTAGCCGGTGCGTGTAATGGATTGGTGCTGCCTGGAACGTGAAGGAACGTCCTGGCACGTTCTTTCTCAAGCATCGTCTGCATTTGACGCATCTGCCGCCGCCCTGAATAGAATCTAAACAACGCGCTTTCTCGCTCCAAGCCGCACCGAACCCCTTATACGCGCTGTGTAACAGAGACTTAAAAGCTTCTAATATATTATCACATTTTGATAAGATTGCGTGTGGACCAATTATTCATCGACATACGGCACGCACTTTCCTTTATACGGCTTTATATCACAACAGGCAAATGAGGTGGAATGTACGACATAAACTTATCAAGTTAGACTAGACTTACGTTTACTATACTTCGCTGCCGTGAAAAAGATAAAAAATGTGAACTTAGAAACACTGCTTTGACAACTAACTGCCATTTAACAGCATTCAACATACGCTTATACATTTAAAGTTCATTGAATTTACTATAACTACGCATAGAACATTTTCTGTTAGTTATTTTAATCATCATTCCTACTTCTATGTACAGAGTTAAAAAATCGCTTTTCAATATTGAAAGTTGTATGAGAGAACTTCACATTTAATAGTGGTTAATGGGTATCAAATATTAATGTGAAAATTCATTTTCAATTTCTTAACCGCTATAAAGTACCTTGATGTTGTCACACCCTCGCCGGGAATCGAACCCGGGACCTTTGGCTTTACGCACCAATGTACTTATTAGGTCACAGATATGTTGAACTAAGGTCCAGGGTTCGGTTCCCGGCGAGGGTGTTACAACATCAAATAATTTTTCCTCATTATCTTGAGGTAGTCTATAGTGGGTAAGAAACTGAAAATGAATTTTCACATTAATATTATGTACAGTTGCTAACTTCAGTCTGTATTGATGAAATTGCTATCGTACAGACTCTTCTGTACAAATTATGATGACGCCCACGCAATCTTAAAATTATAATACAATATTGCCTTTTCAATGACCACCTCGGAAAATATGTTACACAACCATACAAATGTGTTCACATACGACATTCGGAATTTTTATTTTTTGCTAGAAAAGTGGTTTTAGTTGTTTTCTACTAAGGGTAAGTGCTTCTTTTTTCTTTCAATTAAGTTATATAATTGCTCAAGTATGATAAAACATATAGCGTGTCATTTTTTCAAAATAGAACACAGTTCTGTTGCTTGTGATGATAAAATTACAGTACCTAAGTGAAATACATATTGAACTAAAAATCTGTTATAAAATAATAAGTAGAAATAATAATGAAAAAGAACTTGATACCATTGGAATTGAGCGTTTATGAGTTAATATTAGTATGGTACCTAAGGTATTATTATTTATTTATTATGTTCTTATTTTACAATTAACTTTTAGCATAATTCTAATAACGCGATAAGTATGGTACCTAACAGTTATGAAACCAACATTAATATTATAAATGAGAGTGCGATATGCTATAATTGCTATTAAATGTTGGATTGATTCGTACAGATTGTCGATGACGTTAACTCAATCTCTCAAAAATTTTACTGTACCCACATCATTTTCGGCATTCAAACCAGTTCTTCTCAGAATTGTTCGTGTTTAATTATGTAGAATAAAATGTATAAGAAATAAATATCATATGTAGTTTAAAAAAATACGGATGTAAAAAACCGTCCATGGTTAGTACTATAGATATAAAAACGCATGCTCACTTACCTAATCATGAAGACGCTTCTGGCTCGTTTTTATTTAGTTCGAAATCAACTCCACTACATTTACAAAATGGAGAACATTGCAAATATACATATGTATGTAATGCAACATAATTACCAAATGATCACCACAAATTATGCAATTGTAACATAGAACAGGGTTCACTGAAGAACACAAAAACCGCGAATGCAAAATGTCATAGCAATTTTAGATAAACTTCTACAGTAACAGTTCCAAAACACATTTGACACACGTTTACAACACAACACTGCGACACCGTTTCACAACCCAGTCATTTATTACGTCTTAGATAAATTGGAAATTATCTTGATAGTATAAACACAAAAATAATTCATTAGTAGCACATGGGAAGTAAGAGAGTGCACGTGCGTGAACTTGGAACTCTCGCGCAGTAGCTAATGAGAATGAAACATACTATACTGTTTATAAAAATAGTATGAAAAGGAGTAGAGATATAAAAAGAGAAAGTATGTTCGCCAGGGATATGTGTTAAGTGAGAATAATAGGGATGAGACGCATATTATAAATCAAGTAGCAAAAGGGAGGACAATTTTGGGAATCGAGGCAGAAAATGTATAAGGAAGATTTGGTAAGAGAATGATGTTATTTAAGGTGATGGTGACGAGCATAATGTTTTATGGGGTGGAAATATGGGAATGGGGACAGAAGCAGGTAGAATTGCTACAGAAAAGATATTTAAAGTGGGTATTAAAATTGGACGCCAGGTTACGTAATAAAAAGGGAGACGGAAAGTGGGAAGATGTGGGAGAAAGCAATAAAAATATGAAGAGAGATTGGGGAGTCTAGAAAAAGGGGATAGAAGAAAGGAAATAGGGAGAGGGAAGGTAATGGAAAGTAATAGGGGTAAAAAGTAAACATGTTAGAGAAAGGAAGAGCTTTGAAATTTTTAAAAATGAAACAGGAGCAGATGCAGGAGTGACTTAAGGAAGGAACTAGAGTAGACGAATTGGTGAGGAATAGATGTAGCGAAATAATAATAAGAGACGATTTAAGAAAAATAGAGAGGTCTGAATATGTGCTGTGTATTAAAGGAATGTGTGAAGGGACTAGGAGGGAGACTGGGTACCAAAGTACTTGGAAAGGGGGACGCAATAAGTGTAGAAGATGTTATTTTTGGAAAAAGGAAGAGGGAAGATGTAGGATATATCAAACGAAGGAAGAATGCTTGAAGCATATGTTAGGAGGATGTGAGAATGTTGGAGCGTGAGAAGAAAGCTATGAGTTGGTGAGTGAGGATGGAGGTGGACTGCGCCATTCGAAGATTTTAAGGAAGAGGAGATAATATTAGAGGAGGCGGAAGGAATTTAGGTGAAAAAAAAATATATGGGGAAGAAGTGAGTATATTTATAAGGAGTAAATAGAAGAGGGTAATTGTAGATTTAGTTGGTAGTTTCATTTTTTTATCAATTTTTATGCATGGATATATGTAAATAACTTAATGTTGAATAAAACTATTGTAGTAATCATTAAACCATTTTCACTACAATGAACTACTAACGATTTTAACTAGTTCTGTGTACCTGGTTCAACAGATTATGAATCCTCGGTTAATTCAAGGCAGTTTTTAGAAAAGTATAGGGTTGTTCGGAAAGTCATTTCGTTTTTGTTTGTGGAAATGAAAGACAGTTTTCATATAATAAACAAATACTTTAGTAAATTATATATTGACCGTTCTGGTCCAAGACCTTTTGCCATCTTTCTGGTAGTAGCATAATTCCACGCTCATAAAATTTTTGGTCTTTGCTGGCAAAAAACTGATCGAGGAGGTTTTTGACCTCCTCATTTGAGGTGAAGGTTTTACCGTCTAAAAAATTTTGGAGTGACCGGAACAAATAATAATCCGATGGTGCCAGGTCTGGAGAATATGGTGGGTGTAGCATTGTATCCCATTCAAGCTGTAAAAGCTTTTGGCGAGTGACCAAACTTGTGTGAGGTCTCGCGTTGTCTTGGTGAAACACTACACCTTTCCTGTTGATTAGTTCTGACCTTTTCTGTTGAAGTGCATCATTCAGTTTGTCCAGCTGATGACAGTAGACTTCCGAATTAATCGTTGTGTTATCCGGTAAAAGCTCAAAAAAAACGATTCCTTTAAAATCCCACCAAACAGACAGCATCACCTTTTTTTGGTGAATATCGGCTTTGGAAATGGTTTGAGCCGGTTCATCTTTTTTGCTCCATGACCTCTTGCGTTTGACGTTGTTGTATACAACCCATTTTTCGTCCCCAGTGATGATGCGCTTCAAAAACGGATCATTTTCGTGACGTTTGAGAAGCGAATCGCAGACGTCAATGCGGCGACACAGATTTCTCTCTGTGAGAACATGGGGAACCCATACATCGAGCTTCGAGGATAATCCCAGGCCTTTCAAGTGGTCATAAACTGTTGAATTTGATAAATTTAACCTCAATCCGATCTCACGTGTTGTTATTCGCCGGTTCACATCAACTAATGCCTTTATCGCGTCTTTATCAGCTTCAACCGGCCTTCCCGAACGTGGTGCATCTTCGACATCAAAATTGCCGGATCGAAATTTAGCGAACCAGTTCTGGCACTGGCGTACTGTCAACACACCTTCTCCATACACATCAGTCAATTTCTTTCTGGCTTGAACAGCATTTTTACCCTTTCTGTAGTAAAACAGTAAGATATGTCGAAAATGCTGCTTATCGCTCTCCATATTTAAAAGGGCACCAACCAAAAACTACTGCGTAGAATTAATTGGAATTTTTCACACACAAGCCTTGCTATATGAGCTCTCAAAGCATATAAAAATTATACGGCTTAAATGTGAAGTTGGGTGCAAAAGAATACAATTAAATCCTCTGTCGGGAAAAAACGAAATGACTTTCCGAACAACCCGATAGATAAACGAACAAAAAAATAAAATAAAAAGGAAAGATGTCGACAAAGAAATGAGTAATTTCTATATTCGTTTTGCCTTACCTGTATAGGTAAATATATTTGTCCTGTATTTCGAGTTCACACATCTGTGGAATAAGCGTAACACTGTTTAACGCGAGATAAACATTCGTTTTCGAATGACTTTTTAATATTTAACAGATTATAACTATTACAATGGTTTCAACTGCGACACTTCGGCAGTAGCCATCATTTGTTTAGCTACAAATTTCCACGCATATTTTGTTTATCGAATGGTTGTTTATTAAAAAGTTACACTTATACTTTTTGTTATTACATATTTATTGATTTTACGAAAGATTAAAAAAATACATGTTTTTATTGTCATATAGATATATAGCAAAATTTTATATAAAAAAAGAAGCAGATCCTTAATCAAGCAGCGGAGTTGTATCAGATAAGCCAGCCGATCCCATGCCTACACACATATTGAAAATGGCACTACATACCAACAGTACCAAACAAGAAAAGTACATCAATATGTCTAAAACAAGAATTATATTTACATTTTAGCATTCTGTATTTAAGGTTATAGTACCCGAGGCTGATACTTCTCTTTATTAAAATACAGTACAACCTCAATAATTCGAATAAATGTTAATACGAACGTCCGCTAATCCGAACAACGAACACCTGAAAACATAATCCGAATAAACCTTAATAGTCAAGTGTCCGACCGAAAGTTCGGTTTCGGTCTCGGTCGAGTTTCGGCAAAAAAACGAGTTTCGGTTTAGTTTCGGTTTCGGCCGAAACTGAGACCGTTGCCGAAATTCGGTTTCGGTTTCGGTCGTAAAAACCAGTTTCGGTCGGACACTATAATAGTCCAAACAAGTTAGAACTGCGCAGGCGTGCAACGTCACCTCGCTCGAAAGGCGGCTGCTGGAGACATGCGAAATGTTATAATTCGTCCGTCTTATGAAACGATTACCTTAACAGCCACGAAGTGCATATATATTACATTATCAATATAGAAAAAAATTGATATTATCAAAAGTTTAGAGTCCGAAGCTACGGTTACATCTTACAACTGTTTCAGATTTGTTTAAAAAATTAAGTTTATATAAAAGTATCTGTATCTAATGGACAGATAACTGCTTTTTTATAATCTGAACAAAGTGATAATACCAATACTCCTTTGTAATAATTAGTTCAGATTATCGAGGTTGTACTGTATGTTATTAAAGTTACGGTGGTTTAATGGATTTTTAGGAAAAAAATGGAGAAATTAATGTGAATGGAATTTTGAATTATTTTAATTTCCGTCACGTACCTAATTTTAAGTAAACGTAAATAATAATCCCTCGATAATACAAAACAATAATAATTATTTTTATGATTGTGTACTTGAGAGAGCACATGTTATTTGATTAAAGTCTGAGGGGTAAGCCATAGTTTGATTACGTAATTAGGTCATATAATTAAAAAAAAATTAGATAACAAGAAATGGTTGTACGGACAAAGACAAAACAAAAAACTTAGTGAATCATTTTGATTGCAAATGTTTTTCTGAACACCTGGTATATTTTTCTCTTTAAAATAACTAACTCTGTCATCGAAATAGGAGTAAACATACATAGCTGATAAAACCACGGTGATTATTTTAAAAGGCACTTTTCAGGAATTAATTGTAAAAAATAATCTCTACATTTAGTATTATTAACACAGACAGTAATTTTTATCGACAAATAAATTCGCTCCTGACAAATTTTTTGCATCAAAACAAAAGGTTGTATCTATTAATAATAATTGATTAAATAATAAAAAATATACAAATGTAAAACGGATAAAACGTCATAAGCAACGTACCTACTAGGTACGAATATGTTGAAAATCGATGCGACAATTTTGTATAAAATTGGTAAAGGTTATTTTTCCATAGGATATTACACGTATCATGAATGTGTGACCTTTTAACCAAACCTTCAGGACAGATTTACATTAATGTAAGGTCAGTTTATTGGTCAAAGGAATTATAGGATAGCCGCTAGGGGGGCCAAAACACAATATAGTGATTATGGAAACTATGTTTTTATGTTATCCAAACTATTGAAACCTGAATAATGGACTTTTCTCAAAATATTTTGACGTGACAACGTCTTATAATTCGATGGAGCCGGCTGCACGCAAGAAAAAACATGACTCATGCGGCGTTACCTCTCTCTGAGGCGTTCCATTTAAGGCTTGAAGTGCAAGCGAGAGCGCGGAACGAGCGACAAAAAGGCACAATCGGTCTCCGCGTTCGGCAGCGTTCGACATCTGTCTCTCTTCTACTTGAGTGAGCGATGCGTCCGCGTGGACAACTGCTATACAATAATACATTTACATGTTTTCGTCAAATATGAAGTGCAGTGAAAAGTTAATTTGGTATCAATTGTTTATAGCAACGATAATTGCGGCGATAAAGGTAATCATTCTTTCGATATTAAATATATGTTCAGTGATATATTGTCGAATTGAAGCTAGAGACAAAAATTTTAATTATGTTTAAAAGTTGTAAATAAAAGTTGTAAAACAATTGCTCAAAGCACATTCATACTTGTAAAAACTATGTACATTGGAAAAAAAATAAATAAAAATTGACATAATTGTATTTATGCGTACAAATAAATGTAAGTTGATCAATTCAATTGTGATTTCCATTTACCTCCTTCTCTATATCCATACAAAATATCCATCGAATAAATAAAATTAAAATTTTCTTTTGAAAACTGAAACCATTCCATCAGTATTTTCTTATGACGTTGTCACGTTCAACTATCGTCAGTTAAATTAATTAATTAAAACTTTTTACTTTCAATTACCTTGCATTAGAATTTAAGTTTTCAATATTCAGTCTCTATTATTTATGCCGATAAATCGTCAGATTTTGCATGATTCTAAAAAAATAATGTGGGATTTCTCATTAAATCGGATTCTCCAGACATTGCGAAAAGAGATCTTCATTTTCCGACATTTCAGTATTCTCAGTGCCGAACACTGAATGTGCAACTGAATATTTGCTGACCATCATACCCATAAAGTACGTTTTGATACCTACTAACTAGTGATGAAGACTATTGATAATACTTTTATAACACATTTGGTAACAAAACGTCTTCAAAATGAAAATCAAAAAGTTTCATGTTCCCTACCGGACATTTTAGATTATCATTTAAAGGTCATCAGCCTTAAGACTGGTTGGTAATACGTCCACTCGTTCTTATCCTAAAGTAATTTTCGGATTTCCCTAAAACAAGAACATCCCACATCTTTAACTATTTGTGAACAGTTATCTAATCTAGGTCTACTTTTACCTTTCTTAATTCTTGCGTCTGTTTTCGATATCTCTAACTAGCCATTCTTGATTGAGAACAACTCCTATCCTAACCTAATCTAACCTATCTCGCCCATTTCTTGTTGACTTTTAAATTAACTGCTTGCGAGTATAGAACTGAATTTTTTTTTCTTAAAAGCGACGCTACCTCGTGCTATCTTCTGTTTTATATCTCCATCACTCTTTCCATCTTGAGTTATCTGACTCTCTTAGGTATTGGAACGTAAATACTTTTAGCCTAAACTAACCTTAGGTATATTAATAAAAACCTACTTTCAAATTTTGTTTAAAAATATTGGAGGGACTATTGGGATCCGTCAAATGGGAGGAGCCTAAAAACGTGGCGCCGATTAGGGAAAATTTATCGTAGTTCCTATAGTGTACCGTGCAATTTCCAAGTTTTTAAATTACGATAAAATGATAAGTATATGACACAATATGTGATTGGACTGACACAAAGTCTCGGAAAGGAAATTTCGTTGAAGGTGAGCGTGTTTTTAATGCCAATCACATTATAAATTTCGGAAATAACAAATCCGGAAGCTAGCCTTCAAATTCCGTCAAGTTTACTGTCTACTTTTTACAAACTTCTGATTTAAAAAGTGATTTACGTTATATAATTGGTGAGGTGATTCTGGGTGATTTAAGCAATATCATGTTGTATTGCAGCAGGTAGGTTCTTAACCTCAAAATACTTATATTGTATCATTAGAATTGTGTTAAATCAATTACACAGGAATAAATAATTTCTCACTTTATAATTTTAGTATGATTCTAGTTTTAAATATTAAGGTTATGGCTGATGGTAAATACTTGCTGAAATATAATCATGTGCATTAAAATGACGTGAACAAATTTTTATTCCGGAATTCACTTCTTTGATACCTACTGCTTTCATCCAAGCTTCTATTAGTTTACTTTTTTCTCTAATTTTCCGAATATATTTTTTACATATATAAAACGGTTAGTTTTTATTGGAAAGTAGTTAATGTAGGTGAAGAGTGAAGATCTATGTCTGAAGTGCTATTGCAGCTTTTCACTGAACATATTAACTTTTTATTTGATTTAACTTTAGAAGAAAACTTCGTCGATTCCATCAACAAAAATTTTTTTACTTTTTTAACGTGTTTTATTATTTTAATAAACAATTTTACAATTTGCGTGCACAGTTCGTATGTAAATTTTTCCCTCATTCGAGTTATAAATTTTGCCACCAGATGGTGTATGTCCATTTCACGGATCCCAATAGTCATCGAGATGGTCACACAATTCCATGATACATATGCCTATGCTATAGAAAAATGACTTTTCACTCTAAGAAAATTGTACACGTACATTTTCAGAATATTCCAGTACACATAGTACATCACAATTGCTTATGACGTTTTACTGTTTCTACTCATCAGTAACTCACCTCGGAACTGGGCAGGAGGACTAATGATAGCTAGATTGAAATCGTCGACAGTTAGTCTCCTGATCGTGTTGATCACGATATATCGTACGTAAGATCCAGCAAAGTAATCTATCGCTAAAATGGTAGTAAAGGCACCCAGAACACTGTTAGTGGTTTTTACTTGTAGCAGGCAACACAAACCTTGAAGTATTGCAACAACCACGACAATAGCCCAAAAAACTACCCAATAATTTAAATTGCTTTCAAAGATGAAGAAGTCACCTACGGAAAAATGTAAATCATCATAGGTAGATAAATTAACTGAAGTATCTCATTCCGATTTTCCAATGTTCAGCGTTTGAACAACAGAACATCAAAACGATTAATGCCATTAAAGGTGCATTTTAGAAATACGAAATATGACTTTTTCATGCTAGCTATAGATACGTTTTTGCCTTTGTGATCCTAGACATTTTCTCTTCTCCATCAAAAATCAGAACACACAAAGATACAAAAACAAAACAAATTAATGTGGAAAACTAAAAGTATAAAAAGCAATATATTTTTGTTTATTTGCTTTTTATACAGTTACCCAACAAAAAAGTGAACTATCTTATTTACAAATTAGATGTATATGCCTCATTTGTCTATACGATGATATAGTTCCGCTCTTTGTAATTCCTGTAATAAGCGGTGAATGTACGTAGTCAACTTTGAGTGAAGCGAGACTTAGGCTGAGATAGTTTTTTCTAGCATTAATAGAAATAAAAATGATACTTAAATAAATTGCCAATTTTCTTGGCTTCAGTTCAATTTGACTATTAAATTATTTATTAATTGCATTCTACCGAAACTAATTTTGGCAAAGTCGTTTGGCAACGTCGAAAATAAATTTATTTATCCTTACAATAGTTTACCTACCTATAAAAACTTGGAAAAAAAATGATGCAATCAGCATTCCGTTCAGCAGTAATTCAATAACAGAACGCAATGAACGACATTTATACCATACTGCCATCCAAATAATGACATGCGATAACATAGATGTCGCTGTTACATAGACCTTATCTGCAATTTAGCAACTACAATTTAACTAATGGCCATAGCAATAATAAGATAAAAATTTCGCTTTTTTCATAAAGAAGAAGAAATTTTTATCAAATGCAGACGTCACATAAGTGTTTGAGAAATTATTATACACCCTCGCCGCGAATTGAACCCGGGACCTTTGGCTTTACGCACCAATGCTCTGACCACTAAACTACTACAGTAAAAGCTCTTTGTTCGTTCCATAAATATGCCGCGAATACAGAAACCGTGGATATGGAATGGTAATTAGTATGGAATCATAGGGCATACGTTCTAAGGTTCCAAAATAAAATCAAGGTATTAATAAATTCGCAATTAAAATTAATCGTTATAATCACCTATAGGCAAGAGTTTAAAAAATTTAGTGATTTCTTCTTGTTTTGAATTTTGTACCAACTGTACATACTCAACATATGCTGATACATTAAGGGGATTCAGTAGTACCTACACGCGCCGTAAAGTAAAAACAAGTTTAATATTTGGAACAGAGGTTTGAAATTTTGTAGTAAGATAGATAAAGCTCAGTTCTAAAGCTTGTCGAAGGCCATTTTTAAATTTTTTAGTTTTTACTAAAAATACGTGTCCTACAAGCATCAACTTTGAGCACTCGTAAAAGCTTTTAATGACCATATTATTAAAAACCAAAAATGTACCGAGTTAGTGTGAACCGTTGTCTGTTACCATATAAAAAATTAGGTATTTATCTCGCTCGCTTAAGTCACAATGTTTAGAAGAGAAACCCATGTTTTCAGAAAAAATCACACTAGGCACGAGCGGTCTATTGCGGTCAATCCCCTTAATAAATGACACCGAATCATTTTCTGTTTACCGATTGCAACCGTGAATAATGAAATTTTTAACCACTGAAATTTTCTGTCATATAGTGTCAGAGACATATTAGAGGCAGAAACAGGAGTTAGGAGGGGTAGAGGTAGGCCTAGATTAGATTACTCTTCGCAAATAGTTAAGGATGTGGGCTGTTCTAGTTTTAGGGAAATGCGAAGTTTAGCTCAGGATAGGAAAGAGTGGAGGTACGTGTCCAACCAGTNAGGGGTAGACACCTGAGAAATATGAATTTTTTATTGTTAAAAAAATAAGATTTTTGAATAATATCTACCTATTATCTTAATGCAATAAACGGGCTCAGTGGTGGGCTTAGAAGCCTCGGAAGCCCGGGATCTATTCAGAAATATAATTATATGTAGTGTAAAACATGAATAATAATAATAATAATGAAATAAACGTACTTATAGTACCTTCACCTGTTTAGACGGACTTGTATCAAAAAAATGCTTCATATGAAAACAATTGTGTCTAGCAGACAACTGGTTGTCAATTCTGCGAGGAGGACTCAAAAATATCTAGCCGAATGTCAAGATGAAGATAAACCATTAACTATCTTCAATTTAAAAAAAATTTTATTGGCTAGAATTCTTCTTCACTTATCAATTAAAACACCACGCCGTCCTGCTGAAGATAAAATTTACATTCTCGACAGAGCACACTATCTATTGATGGTAATTGCTATCTAATGTCCAAATCGCCTTTTATACATTTTTAGTACTAAAAGTAATCCAAAACAATCTAAAAATTTATTAAGAATTACGTTTTTGACTGTTTTTTTCAGTAGTTCGTCAATAACTTTTTTTCTGATATACATAATAAGTGCTCCAATAATAAATCCAGTAAAGATATATGAAACAAGGAAAGGAAACATAAAACCGAATAAACACATTAATAATCCCCATGCTATTGAAATTCCGCAAATCATTTTCCAAAATGGCGTTGCTAAAAGTCCAAAGAAATATAAATTAATAAACGTTGCAGACAAATTTTAGATAGTAGTAACCTGGTTGAACACAATCATCCATCATCCTATTCTTTGCATCACAAGCATATGTGACTGCTGGTACGTAAGCAGCCTCACCAGTTTTATACACTGCGATCATGGCATACACAGAACCAATACCAGGATAGGCACTGTATAGAACTCGAAGTTTATTATGGCCATTTGTTTTATTGTGCATCTACAAGCAACGAAATCAGCCAAGCTTAAGCATACAGTGACATAATGAAGGCGCTGATTGAAACGTTACGATTTTTAAGACACTCCTAAATATTTTTATAAAAAGAAGGAGGTAAACTTTCTGTACAGAAACTGAGTGAGCGTTTTTGGCCTTTTCTGAGTTTGACAAAAAATATTCTAAAGCTGAATTGAGTACTTTTTATAACCATTAATCATTCAAGATGAGGAGTTTCTAATGAGAAAACCATAATACTTTCCGTATTCAAGTAAAGTATTGAAAAATCGGTAAAGGTCTAGATGATGGGGGATGGGGGGGGGATCGAATGGGGAGGTCTCCCCCACCACTTTACCACAAAAAGTTCGTGGCGGTCTCACCTCCATAAAAAGTTATGGGGGTTAAAAGTTAATAAATATGCCAATTTTTATACGTTTTTAGGCATGCAAATATTTCTATAGTCATTCTTAAACAATATTCAAAGGTAAAACTAATATTGAGAATGTTATATAAAACATTATTTAAATATATTTATCAATAGGTTAGGTTAGGCTATCGGGTTTTGTTCAAGTGAGCACCCTCTTTCGATCTCCCACCTCCACCCGCTTGAAAATATTTTTTTTATTGAATTTTATTTGAATTATAGTGTATGAAAATTGTCAAAATAATCAACTTTCAACCCCCATAACTTTTGATGGGGGTGAGACCGCCGCAAACTTTTTATGGGGTTTACTCAGGTGGCCACCCTCTTTCAACCCCCAGGCCATCATCTAACACCCATAACTTTTTAAGGGGGTGAGATCGCCACGAACTTTTTATGGTACAGTTGTGGGAGAGACCTCCTCTTTCGACCCCACCATCATCTAGACCTTTACCGAAAAATCCTACAAGTAAGTAAGTCTTAGAAGTACGTTTTAACAGTTTGTTACCACTTTTTGAGTTCCTGAAGTTCTATAAGATACGATTGAAAAAGTTAAAAACGTTTGAGATATAATGTTGTGGGGGGATGATGAAAAAAGGATACAAAATGAGGAGATATTAAAACAGGTACTAGAATTGACGGTGCTGTGCAATTCACTAAGGGAGCGTTCAAGTATTACATAACGTAATTTTTGAAGATTTTTGACCGTCCCTTCCCCCGTTGCAACGCGCCGTAACGTTTTTCTGTACCCCCCTCTCCCTCTCTAAACGTTACGTAACACTCAAACGACCATTTTTACCCAAAACTTATGTTGCGCAAATCGTATAACATCATTTACATGTTCTACAAACTTTTCTTTATTTTTTAGTTTTTCTTTAGCCGGTTTCCAAATTTCGTTGGCATTTTTTGAAACAGTTGCGTTGGCAAGTCAGCATGAGTGCCTTTATAGGCCAAGAACAGCTGATGATACAAATCTTCCTCTTTTGAGAACATTACAGTATGAACACTATAAACTCACTTTAATAACACCGATTACAGAAATGTGCTTCTGCCTAAACACTAACGAATACTGACAACGAATACAACATTAAATGATGTACAATACAATCGAGGGATTCCCCCTAAAACGTAAACAAAAAAGATTGCCAAATTGGTAGTTTTAATAAAATTTTTCATTTAAAAAAAGAAACAATGTTTTACGAGACCCCCCCCCCAAATTACGTTACGTAACACTTAGGAAATGAAGATGTTAAAGTACCTTTTAAGATATCAAGGAATAAGTAGACATAGTAGGAAGAAAAACAAAAATGGGAAGGGGGCTCTGGAAATATTCTGACTAAGAGCGAGAGGGGTAGACACCTGAGAAATATGAATTTTTTATTGTTAAAAAAATAAGATTTTTGAATAATATCTACCTATTATCTTAATGCAATAAACGGGCTCAGTGGTGGGCTTAGAAGCCTCGGAAGCCCGGGATCTATTCAGAAATATAATTATATGTAGTGTAAAACATGAATAATAATAATAATAATGAAATAAACGTACTTATAGTACCTTCACCTGTTTAGACGGACTTGTATCAAAAAAATGCTTCATATGAAAACAATTGTGTCTAGCAGACAACTGGTTGTCAATTCTGCGAGGAGGACTCAAAAATATCTAGCCGAATGTCAAGATGAAGATAAACCATTAACTATCTTCAATTTAAAAAAAATTTTATTGGCTAGAATTCTTCTTCACTTATCAATTAAAACACCACGCCGTCCTGCTGAAGATAAAATTTACATTCTCGACAGAGCACACTATCTATTGATGGTAATTGCTATCTAATGTCCAAATCGCCTTTTATACATTTTTAGTACTAAAAGTAATCCAAAACAATCTAAAAATTTATTAAGAATTACGTTTTTGACTGTTTTTTTCAGTAGTTCGTCAATAACTTTTTTTCTGATTTTTCGCTGTTTTTAGATTACTTTGAAATGAAAAACATTCTTAGAAAACGCTTTTGATCGAAAATGTAGTTTTTTAAACAAAAATATACCTACTGTTGTAAAAATCTTAATTTTACTCTGCTATCAAGTTATTTTGAAAAAATAAAAAGAGGACAATTTCGATCGGCTCGTAAAAACGCATCACTTAATTTAATAGCACTTTGTGAGTTTAATAACAACTAGCATACCTATTAAACCATAAAGACCCTCCCATGCTCTTTTCTACGTTTCTAGCCCTTAATTTTAAACATCTTCAATAACCTGAAATGGTACCTCCTGTACTTTATATCTTAAGAAAATCTAAAAACAGTAAAAGCTTTTTATTCGCGGGGTATACGTTCCATAAATATGCCGCGAATACAGAAACCATGGTTATGGAATGGTAATTAGTATGGAATCATAGGGGATACGTTCTAGGGTTCCAAAATAAAACCTATATGTATCAAAATAAAATCAATGTATTGATAAATTCGCAATCAAAATTAATTGTTATAATCAGCTTTAGGCAAGAGTTTAAAAAATTTAGTGATTTCTTCTTGTTTTGAATTTTGAAATTAGTCCACTCGGTTTCATCTTTTATAAAAGTCGCCTCGGCACGAGCCAATCGTACTCAAAAGATGCGGATACGTTGAAAAATAACACCCCACTCTACTCGGTTAAATTTTTTATAAAAGCCGCTTCGGCACGTACCAACTATACATACTCAGAACGCATTAAGGGGATTCAATAGTACACGCGCCGTGGAGAAAAAACATGCTTATCGGTTCTAGATATCATGAGTTTAATATTTGGAACAGCCGTTTGAAACTTTGTAGTAAGATAGATAAAGCTTTGTTCTAAAGCCTGTCGAAGGCCTTTTTTTAATTTTTTAATTTCTATTGAAAATACGTGCCCTACAAGAAGCATCAACTTTAAGCACTCGTAAAAGCTTTTAATAACCATATTATCGAAAACCAAAAACGTACCGAGTTAGTGTGAACCGTTGTCTGTTACCATACAAAAAATTAGGTATTTATCTCGCTGCGTTAAATCACAATGTTTAGAATAGAAACCCATGTTTGCAGAAAAACTCACACTAGGCATGAGCGGTCCATTGCGGTCAATCCCCGTAATAAATGACACCGAATCCTTTTCTGTTTACCGATTGCAACCGCGAATAATTAAATTTTTAACCGCGAATACAGGAATTGCGTTGCAATTTTTTCACCCGCCAATAATGAAAACGCGAATAAAGAACTTTTACTGTATTTACAAAACAGTAACAAATCGTCAAAATATGCTTTCAGACTTTTTTATCGGTATTACACTTAATAACGTAATAAATAATCAAATGTTAAACCATTGACCACTAATAGATTTAAAGACAATTACTTATAAGCAATTTCTTTTCTATTTTACGAAGTCAACTCTGTCAAAATGTTTCCGATTTTTCATTTGATGAATGGGATAAAAGTAGTTAACTATTTATAACTAAATAAAAATATGACATTTACTCTCCAACCGTGTTTTCGGATACTTTCAACTGTAATCATCTTTTCTATTCCATTAAAATAACTTTCGGAGCTGATTTCTTTCTCAGGCAAATATATCCGATAAATTTCCAAGCTGAAAATGTTTTCTTCACATGTGCGTCCAAACACTGAAGGTGCTTGGACACTGACTTCTACCATATTCTTGTTGTAGTTTATAAGTTGATAAGGAGCATTTTCCACATCAAATACGAGATTGCATCCTCCTGGAATAGGGTCTGCAAGATATAAGGAAGCCTGGTATACAAACAGAAGTGTGGGTATTTCTTAGCTGTGTATAAGAATAGTTTTCGATTCCTATTAAACAATTATGAAGCTAGTAAAAGTTATAACGTATATGAATGGGTACCATCAGTATCGATACGCTCTATCTAGGTCCGGGTTTCCCCGGATTTGTCCTAATTTGGAGAGCGTATTACTATTATACGTCCGATCATCTCGGTTTATAGAATTTTTTTTAAAAACATCAGTGGTATGAATGCTCGGATTCATATAGGCAGGCATTTAACTTACTATTAATTTACGTTTGTTAATTTACTACTAATTTTCTTCTTAATATTTAATGTATTACGGAATAGGATAGGATCATATGTTTACAATTAGCATTAATTAAAAAGATTCAACTGCAGACAATTATTTAACGCTATGAGGTCCTCATCCTTTCTATTTCACGATATTTTCAGCATTTGAAACATAAAAATCTGTTAATGCACCGCTTTTTAATTAAGGAGCAATATTTCCAGCTAATGCATTTCAAGTTTTGTTTGAAAAATTTTTCGATTAAACTTATTTTTAGATCACCCTGTATGTACTACCCACAGCCGTCTCTACTTACAAGCCATGCTGAAGGTTTACTTGGCAACACTGTGGAGTCCCAGGATTTCCCGGTTAATGAGAGTTACAACTAATACTTTAGTTGTTGTGTTTTTTCGTTGTTCTATAATATTTTAATTTTAGCGGAAATATCGTGCAGTAAATGTGCAATAAGGATGATTATAGTGTGTTATAGTGATTAATACCTTTGGATACAGTTTTTAATTGCAGAAGGCAATATTAACTATTATGTGAAAGAAGTGAAAATGTTTTAGGTCAGATTGTGTGTTTTGGTTGTAAATTTTCTGGTTTATTTCTTAACAAAATGCCTCTCGTCGTTGTGTTCCCAGTTGCAATTCAAATTATAAATCATCTTTAAAATGTAAGTACAAGTATGTCTATATTTTTATTCCCAAAAAAATGATGAAATGCGAAAAAAATGCATAAGTACTATACCTCGCAAAGATTG
This sequence comes from Agrilus planipennis, assembly GCF_000699045.2. Classification (NCBI taxonomy): domain Eukaryota; kingdom Metazoa; phylum Arthropoda; class Insecta; order Coleoptera; family Buprestidae; genus Agrilus; species Agrilus planipennis. The sequence goes on along the minus strand of NW_020442462.1, from coordinate 342,635 downwards.
GACTCCATGAAAATATTCTGGAGTTTACATACATCACTTTAACGAAAGTGACATTATAAAAACAGTAAAAAAAAGTATCCACTGCCGGTAATGTTTTGAGTGTGCTTTTAACATATCCTAAATTACCAGAGAATAATGAAACAGGAATTTAAATTGTTGAAGAGTCTCCCTTAAACATAAGTCAGTTTATTGAAATTTTAAATTCCGATTTTTTAATGAATTGTGATTTAGATGACTCCTTAAAAATTTGCATTTCAGGATATGCAGTTCATTCTGCTCGTAAAAAGATAACTTGCAACAATTGTGTTTCGCTCATAATAAACAATAAAGGCTCTTGCGTTGGAGATATTTATTTTGATTATTTACAAAGGGGAGGACTTTCTGTTCCTACTGATAATATTAGTATATTTTTTTTTCACTTTTATGCCATTCTTGAAGAAATAAGTAATAACGAATATCTGCAGACACAATATTTACGGGCTGAACTCCAAAAATCAATTTTAGGAAAATTAACTATTTTCAAAAATATTTAGTTTTGGAAAACACTATAAAGATATATTCTTCCAAATTTTATCTTCTTTTGCTAATGTTTTGCTTAATGATTACGTTAAAATTATAAATTATAGAAAGCAAGAGTCCCGCCACTCCAATTCAAATTCAGCTAACTGTAAGACAGCAAAAATCCGTAAATTAGAAATTGTAATTAGTTTTTTCTAATGGGATGGCAGGGCTATTGGTGAACCCCAAAAAAAGCTAACGCGCCTTGGCAATACTTCAATTGTGGTGTGGAAATTTGCTTTAATAAAATTACAATTATCGAGATGAAATTCATGTAGGTACCTAACAATGTTTACACCTAATCTTTTGTCTTTTCTATTTTATTCTTAATACCTACATGTGTATTTTAAATAATGTCACATACTATCAGTGATGTTATTTAGTTAGTTATTTAATAATTCAATTAATTTTTATCGTAATGAGTGTCTAAAAATCATGTGAAACTACGTGTAGTAATAACAACTAAGACTCGCAGAATAGGACTCTCACATCGAAGCAATGCGCTGTTGCCAAATTTCTCAGCATGGCTTGTATTAGAGACGGCTGTGGTACTACCGTTGTAAGTAGTAGTAGTATTTTGTAAACGATTGCTATAAAATAACTCAATTTGGCAACAACGCGGTACAAATGTAGCAATACAGAAATCCCCGAACGGATATGAAATCTATAAATACATACAGCTACATACTTAAAACTGTAAGTACTTACCTTTTTCTGCGTATAATGTAACTGCAATAAGCACATTTGCAGTTGTATTCTTATTGGCGTTTAATAAATAAAAGGTGAAGTTACTTTTACCTAAAGTAACCTGGACTAGCCCAACATTTGTTCCCTCATTGTAAAAATGTAGTTCGGGAACAGAATTATTGCTTAATATAATATCATTCAAAAAACTATGAGCTTGAATCACAAAAAACGTTGAAGCAGATGGTATATTTTTCACTATTATTACAACTTCAGCGTTTGTTACATTAACATACTGATAATTAGTGAAATTACTTAAATTAGCTTCGCTACAATTCGCCGCATCAAAAACAACTAAAAAATATTAATATATCAAAATAAAGAAATTATGACGCACTGGTGGATACATAAAATTCAATTAATTTTGTACACCTGCTTATAGGCTAATACAATTTATTTATAATCATTCGATTTTTGTCACATGCACATGCATTTTATTTTACCAAAAGTGTGAGACAAGATTTGCCACATTGTAAATTCATATTGAAGTTTCTTCTTACCTTGACCGTTAATAACAGAAAATAAAGACAAAACGCAAAAACATGAATAAAACTGGATTTTTGATTTCTTAAACATTATATTACCACATAAAATTAGTTTGCAAATATTTCATTAACAAAAATAATGGGCAATTTAGAAATTCAACAACAAAACTTCATCACAACTTCACTGAACAGCTGTCTGCTGAATAGGCAGGCGCAGAGGGAGCCGGTAAATCAGTTTTCCTCTTTTACTATTGAACTTAATAGATATAGATAATCACTTTTGTACTTTGAATAAATCCCGGAAAAAAGAAAATATCTTTCCAATTTTTTTCACGTTCGAATATTAAAAAATTTCCAAAACTTTGCTCATCTTTGATCAGCAGTACATAAAACAATGTGCAACATTATGCACCAGTAATTGTACGCTACATTTAGTATTTTTTGATGTTTATGTTGAAAAATAGCAAATAAAGTAAATAATAATAAAATATTTACTTTTAAACCAGCGGTAATATTATATTTCCATTGTATGTAATCACTAATTACTAAAACAAGAATTAATTAGTTGAAATTAATTAGGAAGTTATACCAATGTGTCTGAAAACAGACAAATCGTGTATTATGTTTTAAATAAACTATTAAAATACATATCCAAAGAGGAAAATTTGATTACTCAATAAACGTTTGAAATTTCTCTCTGCTACTGCGTTCTCTATACGAGCTGAGTTCAGTAGTTAGTAGGAACTGGTTGTTTGAATATGGCGACGGTCGATCAATGAAGTGTAATACGTGTGCGTGAAATGCCGACACTATCTATTATGGTTCACTGGACGGTTAGTGAAAAAAAGTGTTAATGGAAAATGGGAAAGGACCAGGAGCTGTTGGAAGCAGCTCGAAACGGGAATGTAGCTGTTGTGGAAAAAATCCTGGGACAAAGGGCTAAAAGGAGTGGCCCTCTTGCAAGGTGGGTTCTCACTTTCTTTATAACACATTCATGAGTATACATGCATGTACCTATACCTGTTATCAATTAATATGTTTGGGACTTTTGGCACGTTTGTTGTTTTTTATATTATCATTCAAAGCATTTATGTAAACGCGAGGTGCTTTTTGTCAGTATTCTGTAACCTCGAAGTAATCGCAATTACAAGTTACGGCTTTTTTGTTGTAAAGTTAAATAAAACAAAAAATACGCATTAAAATAAAGATTTATTTATATTTTCCATAACTAGCAAAAATGTAAAAATACCTACCTGTTTGATGTGGATATGTAGTGTTGGTAAATATTAAGTAAAAAAATTAAATGTTTGATTGACTTGTTTATTATTTTTGGAGTTGTAGTTTTCAAAGAATTTTTAGTTTTATTATGTTGTTGTTTTTCAGTAGTGTATGTTGCTTTTGTTAAAAATGAATTGTTAGAATTGTAGGTACGCAGATATTCTTTTTTGATAGGTTTAGGAAATTAAATTATTCCCAGCATCCGTGATAACTTAGCTAAAGAAGAAAAAGTGGGTCAGCCAGCTAAGCTCATGTAGTTTTCCTTTTCACCTAAAACTCGTTCGGGCAAGGGTGCTACTTTATTTAGTATTCCTTTTTTCTATTTTACTGTAATATTTAACACTTTTTCGGTTTATGTTTAGGTGTATTCGTAAAAATAAAAATAATAAAGTGGGCGGACGTGTGTAATATTGCATGTAATTTTATCTACAAAAAGTGTAGCCTACAGCTAACTTTCTTATTCTAATTTTATTTTAATTTGAAATGTAACAAGCGTGTTTGATCGGTGCGTTATATCCGTAGTACCTATATTCTAAAATCTAAATTGTATTGCGTAGGCACATGAATAATTTACTGTTATTACTCTGTTCAATTTGCGAATCAGTTCTAATACACTAGTGTTCCTAGGTACATTTAGAAACAATTGCGCTTAAAAAGTAACGCTTAGTGATTCATTCCTACATTGGCAATGAGTTTTACTTCCTATTGATTGTTTCATGCTAATTGATTTTGGAGCTAATGAAGGAAAACATTTTAATTTTTTGGTTGAGAGCAGCTCTTAGTGAGTTATTCTTTAAAAAAAACTAAGCAATCCACAATGAAGAATGCTTAAAAGTATTTGTTAATTGGAGAAATCATTACGTCAATGATTATACGAATAGTCGCAGCTGGATATTGTTTAAAGAGATCATAACGTAACAAATTGATCATTTTATTAATTTGTTTGTTGAAATTGAACTTAAAATTATTCTACCAGAAAATAATTGATTTTTAAGGAAATACCTTTGTTAGTCTCAAAACATTTTTGTAACACTGTTAGTTTTTTTTTTAATTTCGTGCAATTTTATCAGTTGCTTACTTGGACGAACATTTTAAATGTGATTTCATTTTTTGGATAAAAATTAAGGTATTCTTTTAACGATTAAATTCTTCACAGGGTTTTGTTAGAAGATATTTTATATTTGTTAATTGCCAATTAAGAAAAGAAAATACAACAAATGTTTGATTTTGTTTTATAAGGTAAACCATGAGAAAATTAACATAATCTTATGTTGATTTTCCGTTTCTAATTATTTCTTATAATTCAAATACCAAAATCCGCTCTTTTGCACGCAGTATAATAAATAATATGTTTGAGCTATTTGGTGTGCTCTAAAACACCGCTATAGTTACTGTCTTTTTGATTAGTGTTCTGAGGTGTGATTAATTTTAAATGTGATCCCTGTAATTATGAAAAACTTGATGTTACAGGTGTACCTACCTTATCGATTTAAAAGAAATACCTACTGTATTTTATGAAATTGATTATAACATTATTGTTCTTGGCTACTATCTCTCTTCTCAATTTTTTTTTCTTTTATAAATAGTAAAGCAAACGTTTTTTGTACGATCCACGAAATCCAAATAAATCTTAGGATTTTGCATACACTTTTTTAATTATATGTAAAAAATTCTGGTATCTACGGACAAGTCAGTGACACAGGTGAGACGATAACATCTATATCACGTACCTTTTTCAAGAGCGATAAGTGTAATGTTAACAATGCCAAGTATGAAGGCTGAATAACAAGTACAAACATTTTAAAAATATCAATTGTATGTGTACACTTATATAAAGAAAAATCAGCGTTTTAATATCCGAAAGTTCCAGTTAATCAAATTGATTAAATGAAAAGAAAAATATTTTCTTAAATTCGTAGGTCGATTCCTTTCAACCCTATTTTTCAATTTATTCCTAAACAATAATGTAGTTCTCTTGTATATGCAACATACAACACTTTAAAGGCGGCCAAAACTTGAAAAAAGTTTTTCATGTTCTTCAAAAGTTGCGCAAATGTTGTTTGCAGAATTCTTTGCAAAAACCATCAGGAACTCTAGTACATACTTTATTTTTTTTCCTTAAGTATGAGAATAGTTTATACGATAACTAAACGAGCTTTGTCCTGTCGATTTTGTTAAAATTATTCAAGCCGTTTTCGAAAAATCCTAACACATATACAATACACATACATGCATTTATGTATTGTTACGTACTAACATGTACGTGATAATCAATATTAAAACCAGTTTTTAGATAGAACGCGTTTTCCCTACTTAGAACTAGTTTTTACTAAATGCCTTTGTTTAAACTAGAATTAACTAATGCTCAAAATTTAATATCAGTTAAAACTAGTTCTTACTAGACAAAACGCGTTTTTCTGACGCGAGTCAGTTAAAACTGTTCCGACTGAAGTTAAAGTTCATCATAAAAATATTCCTCAGTAATGTTCCTTTTTTAAATTTTATGGTTGTGTTCTGTTGACTTGTTTATTTTATTTACCTTGAATTAATATTGTCACTTTGGCAATTACATTATGTCGATGTTCCCTAAAATGTTCCTTTAGTGTATGATTATTATTTATACTAGGTATATGACTATTGTGTCCTTGATCTTTTTAATAAATATTGTTAAAACTATATCTTGTTTTCAATCGGAAATTAGTTTCTCTAATGCTAGTTTAATCGAAAACTTCGAGTGACAACTACTTTTATCTAAAAATCAAATATGTTAGCGGTAAATTCTAATTTTGACTAGGTATTTCTAGTTTTACAAAGATATTTAGTAAAAACTTCTATAGTTCTAACTAGGGAAAACGCGTTCTATCTAAAAACTGGTTTTAACTGTAACAAATAAATTGATTCTAGGTGGCTCTTAGGTCTGCCCGCAAGCAAGAACCGACCGATGGATAATAAATCATCCTCTAAGTGAGTTAAAATTGATTTCTCAAAAGATTGTTGCAAATACAAAATAACACACTAAATTGCTCAAACCCTAACGCCAAAATACAAGACCGCTAAAGGTTCCAGTTTTCTTTATATTTACTAAAACTACATTTCTTTCATGAGTCAGATTGAACATCTGTTCTAAATATAATGTAAATTTATTTTTGTATCTCAATTTTTAAATTCTATTTTCAAACCTCTTCTCCTATTCTGTCTGGCATAAACCACCGTTTACAAGAAATAGTTGTGGTATTCCCCGTGCGTGCACAGGAAGTATTTCAGACGAACACGTTGATTACAGCCTCGGAATTTTAGAGTTTCTATAAAAAGCAAGCTATATCAATTATACATTCTAAAATAACGTTGAAATTTAAATGACAGTTTATGAGCAGAATTGCATGTTTCTAAATTAAGCTATTATGGTAATATTCAAGATCTTTATATGCAGGAGTAAATATTAAAATGAGGTGAAGTATTTGGGAGTAATTTATTATTTTTCATAATGCAGGTGGCCGCCAAAATGTATTTTATTTTTTTGATGTCCTACATGGGTGTCGAGAATCATCGACGACCATATAAAACTTGTTTTTCTATCCCTCGGGAACAGTTTTCCTTTTCTGGATAAAAGGTATCCTATGTCCTTTTGTGTGCCCCTAATAATGTGTTTACAATATTTAATGACAATCGGTTGAGTTGTAGTAGAAATAGTAATAAATAAACAAACACATTCGCATTTATAGTATTAGTTAGAAGATATACAATATATAAGAAAGTCGAAAATTTTCTAAAATCTACCTTCACAAACGTTCTCTGAGTCTGTCGTCGGGCACCGCGTCCTCATCAGGGTCCTATAAATGAGCCCTTAGATACACAACATTGTTTTTTTAACCGCTATTTTTTTTTCATGCAAAAGCAGTTTATATGGCAAAAATACGTCCAAATATGGTTTAAAATGTTTTTTTGATATGCGGGCCTTAGAAATCGAAAAATGACCCCTTCAAAACTTGTTGGATTCTATGAGGGGCACATAGTTGCGCGGTTCGGTATTCCGTATCACGGCTTTTTCGAAAATGTAACTTTTTCTTGTTGGAAAAGACCTAATCATAAAAGCCTTACATGAAATAATCAGGGGAAAGGTGTTTTGAGTATTTTTATTGAAAATAAAGATTTTTGATTTTTTTCAACCAAAAGTACCTATATGTCATGTACTTTCTCTTGCGATGTGCCCCTTCCAATGTCTCGGATGCGCGCTTGCAAAATCGTAGGTAGGGAGAAGAAAGCTCTTTATACTCTTGACTCTTGTTCATTAAACATACTTTTTCATACAGTACCTGCCAAAAGTTTTGTTCAATCATGAATAGTAGTGCGAGTCGAAAACAAGCGTTAAAACCTTTAATATATCTTCAAATATAAATAAACATCTCGTTGATATTTTCAGTAGTAAATGGTACCAATAACAGCACATTTGAGCAATACAATTGTAAAAGATAAAATGGTCAATTTTTCCTTGCAGTACTGTACCGATTATGCGCTCCTCACCGGTTAAGAGTTTGGCCGAGAGTTGTCTCTTTCCTTTTCAGGCCTAGTGCTGTTCTTTTCTACTTTGCGCCGGTCAAACTGAAGGTCACATCGCTACAGAAAGTAAACGAAGTATAGTACTACAGGAGTTTAACCGTTAATGGCAACAACCAAAATGAACTGTTAAGTGTAATCTAAATGTGTTCAATAAAAACTACTCAAAACACATTCCCCCCGATTATTTCAAGTAAGGTTTGCATGATTAGGTCATTTCCAACAAGCAAAAGTTACATTTTCGAAAAAGCAGTGATACGGAAGTCTTACCATTCTATTAAAGTTTCTGTCAAGCGAGTCAAACTCGTCAACCCATATTATTATAGTTTATTAAATTGTCCTTAATCCATTTCGTCTGATAAAGAGGTCACCAGGTGCTCCATGTTACGTTAATTAATTTTTATACGTTGTTGATTAGAAATCGTCCTTCCGCAAGGAACAAAACGAATTTGGCTGATGAGCGGAGCGCGAGTCTGTGTGTTCACCGTCAGGCACTGTTCAAAAAACTGCTCAAGTATTTCTCGTTAAGCGTTCGTAAGTTCATGCAGAATAAAGTAATTAAGCAGCTACCGATGTTTGAGTTAATTGAAACTTGAAGCTGGGCATTAATTCAAGTGTCGAATTGCAAGCGTCGTCATCGTCGCCGTCGCGATCTCTTCGGCGCGACGGGGCGCCGGGGTGGGCGTCCGGTCCAACACCTGAACGAGAGAGAGGTGACGATCGATACTAATTAAATGATTAACGCCCGAATATCCACGTAAAGATGCGTCAAATTGCAGCCGGTGTGTCTTTTTAAATAGATGTACGAAACGTCAACTCTGTCACTTTGACAGACACTTCGCAATGAAATCGGTGATTTTTTTGGAGAGATTGCTTGATTGCCAGGATACTTTTTTTATCCTGTTTTTAGGCGATTGAATGTATTTTGACTTCGGCTGCAAAAATATTATATGCTCTGTCGGAATTACAGTTTTATCCTGTCTCTCCCGGATAGTATACACTATGTCTGATCAGTATTTCGGAATATTTAAAGGGTAACATTTAGAGGCACTGTAGAGTGCATCTCGTCATAGCATCACAACGTAGGGGATGTAAAATGTATGCACAAAAGGTCCCCCAGTTAACGAGCCGCCAATGATTGAGAACAGTTACCGCGTTATCTTATCGGCTTTCGATGAAGCACACATACCTAACAGTTGATGCGTAGACAAGTCAATTGTACGTAATGACTAGTAATATAGGGTTGTTCGGAAAGTCATTTCGTTTTTCCCCGACAGAGGATTTAATTGTATTCTTTTGCACCCAACTTCACATTTAAGCCGTATAATTTTTATATGCTTTGAGAGCTCATATAGCAAGGCTTGTGTGTGAAAAATTCCAATTAATTCTACGCAGTAGTTTTTGGTTTTACTACAGAAAGGGTAAAAATGCTGTTCAAGCCAGAAAGAAATTGACTGATGTGTATGGAGAAGGTGTGTTGACAGTACGCCAGTGCCAGAACTGGTTCGCTAAATTTCGATCCGGCAATTTTGATGTCGAAGATGCACCACGTTCGGGAAGGCCGGTTGAAGCTGATAAAGACGCGATAAAGGCATTAGTTGATGTGAACCGGCGAATAACAACACGTGAGATCGGATTGCGGTTAAATTTATCAAATTCAACAGTTTATGATCACTCGATGTATGGGTTCCCCATGTTCTCACAGAGAGAAATCTGTGTCGCCGCATTGATGTCTGCGATTCGCATCTCAAACGTCACGAAAATGATCCGTTTTTGAAGCGCATCATCATTGGGGACGAAAAATGGGTTGTATATAACAACGTCAAACGCAAGAGGTTATGGAGAAAAAAAGATGAACCGGCTCAAACTATTTCCAAAGTCGATATTCACCAAAAAAAGGTGATGCTGTGTGTTTGGTGGGATTTTAAAGGAATCGTTTTTTTTTTTGAGCTTTTACCGGATAACACAACGATTAATTCGGAAGTCTACTGTCATCAGCTGGACAAACTGAATGATGCACTTCAACAGA
>NW_020442462.1:303230-326440 GCF_000699045.2 Agrilus planipennis | reverse complement strand
TCGATCAGTTTTTTGCCAGCAAAGACCAAAAAATTTATGAGCGTGGAATTATGCTACTACCAGAAAGATGGCAAAAGGTGTTGGACCAGAACGGTCAATATATAATTTAATAAAGTATTTGTTTATTATACGAAAACTGTCTTTCATTTTCACAAAAAAAAAACGAAATGACTTACCGAACAACCCTATAATTTACACTGGTTAGCGTTCGATTGGCAAAATATTACCACAAAATACAAAAATAAATTGAATATGGAAATATCAAGTAAAACCAATGTATTCACATGCAGAATATGCGGATATGGTGGACACATATGGACGGTGCAATGGGAATGCACCTGCGATATCACGCGAATTCGCGTAATCGTCATCATTGCCGGAGATGTTGAGGTTTTTGGTAAGGTCACTACCCTCTTGTTTAAGTATATTACTGAGTGGTGCGAGGTAGCACATTCTACTTCTTTTTAATGTACCTTCTTTTCCTTTAATGTTTCCGGATTAGACATAATGTATAGATAAGCGAGTATTTCCTGCAATTTAGAAATTTCATAAGGTCTTCATCCCCAAAACTCATGCCGAAGACTAACTAGTTGGACACGCACTTTCACATCTTCCTATCTTGAGTTAATCGTTGTACTTCTCGAAAACTAGAGCAGACTGTCCTTTTTAACTTCTGTTTCTACTTCTGATATGTCTCTAAACAGTCGTTCATGTCCGGGCACAGTATAAAAATATTCTATATAATCCTGGGTTATACAATATAAGCTGATGAGTAACATTTTTCTCTTTAAAGAGTAATGCTTATAATTTTTTGAAGATTGAGGATTATGACACAAAACAAAGTTGTGTATGGATGTTCATCTTCTATTCCTTTGTAGCTTCTGAAATAGGTACTTATCAGATTTGGACAAATGAGGTGTAGTTGCGATTTGCATGAACGCTTCACGTATCATAGGTCGTATGACGTCACATTAAATCTAATATGCCATATAAATGTGTCAAGTTTTGTATCAAATTAAAGATTTAAATATGCGCACGTTCCGAAAACATAAAATTTACATGCATTAAAATGCAAAAAAATTTGAAAAAGTGTGAGTCGTTTTTTCTTTTTGATAGTTATCGAAGATATAGGGGAGCAAAAGAGTAGTATGCTTAGATTTGCAGATGATATAGCAGTATTAGCATCTAGCAAGGAGGAGTTAGAGATAGCTTTAAATAAAATTGAATTGACAAAACAGTATTGTATTAAAATAAATAAAAGTAAATCAAAAATACTGGTATGCAAGGGAAGAAAAGGACGGAAAGAGCGAATTCAAAAATAAGTCAGGACGAAAGGAGTAGTAGGGATTTAAAGCAGAGGATAGCTCAGGGTCGTGTCGCCTTTGATAAAAAGAAGTCACTTCTATGCTCGCGAACGGTTAATTTAGAAATTCGAAAAAGATTATTAAAGGTGTATGTTTGGAACGCGGCGTTGTACGGATGCGAAACATGGACGGTGGGCGCGGCTGAAAAGAAAAGTTTAGAAGCCTTTGAAATGTGGTGTTATAGGCGAATGATGAGGATAACGTGGGTAGAAAAGGTTAGAAATGAAGAGGTATTAGAATGAATAGGAGAACAGAGGACTCTATGGAAGTCCATAAAAAATAGGCGAGATAGGTTGGTAGAACACCTTCTCAGGCATGAAGATCTAGTCAGAGACATATTAGAGGCAGAAGCAGGAGTTAGGAGGGGTAGAGGTAGACCTAGGTTAGATTACTGTTCGCAAATAGTTAAGGATATTGGTTGTTCTAGTTTTAGGGAAATGCGAAGTTTAGCTAAGGATAGGAAAGAGTGGAGCTACGTGTTCAATCAGTCTTGGGACTGACGACATTATGATGATGATCTGTTACTCCTCCTTGCTAGTACTGCTATATCATCTGCAAATCTAAGCATATGAATCTTTTGTCCCTCTAAATGTTGTAAAGTCTTTAATGATGTTGATCGCGTCTTCGATGTATATATTAGAAAGTAGCGGTGACAGTGTGCATCCTTGTCTGACTCCCTTCCTAATATTTACTTTTGTGCGTTGCTGCTCCAGCTCAATAACTTCCTTTTGCTCTTTATACAATCTAAGTATCACTCCTCTATCTCTAATTCATCCCTACATTTTTAAGTATATTTAACATCTTGTGCCATTTAACATTGTCAAAAGCTTTTTTTAAATCTACCAATTCTATGTACGCGATCTTTCCTCATTTTCTGTATCGTTATCCGTAAAGGTTCTTCTATTTCATTTGACTCAAATAGATCTTCCCCTAATAGTTCTTCGACCCTTTTTTCGCTGGATTACGAACTTAAAAATACAGGTTGTCTACAAAATACCCTAACCAAAATTTGTAATAAATATTTCTGGAATAGGATTAGAAATATCGCTCCTACCGGGTGTCTCAGCTCTTATTGTATTTAAATAACTTCTGTTACAAATAGCAAATAATGCGCCTGTTGTAATCACCCTCCCCCCTTTCTATTCGTGTCCATTTTCACTGTGGATAGACGGTCATAATAAGCGTTTGTAGTGCGAAACTTTATCAGTTTAAACCTCTTGGCGTTTATGAGATTTCCTTTGAACGCCAGTTATTAAGCGTTAAGGGCCATAACGACGCTCTCCCTCCTCGGAATTAAACTGTAATAACTATTGAGATACTATTGCGTTCGTCCTGGAGTATTATTGCCTACTGCCGGCTGTTGTCAAGTGTTTGACACGCAGCTTCGGCAGTTATGAGCGAAAAAGTGTGTTTGATTGTATGTGTGCGTTGATTAAGCACCCTCACCAGTCTTTCCATTCTGGTGCGCTATGTTTGATGCATTTGACGACGGTCTAAGGCGAAATTCACACTAAAACGCTAACATACACAATCATTTGAAAATTTTTCTCGGCATGACTAGTCAGCGCAAGGTGGGTGTTGAGAATGTTCACTCCACCTCAAAAACAATAGCGTGTGGAGTGTTCTCGCGTGTTTTTGGACCTCTGTAATTAAGATAAAGATGGAGTATTGACTCGAATTGTTACTGGGGATGAAACTTGGGTTCATCATTATGAACCTGAGTCCAAACAAGACTCTACTCAGTGGCGCAAAAAAGGCACACCACCAGCTAGTTTAAGGTGTCACAGTCGGCTGGGAACATCATGGCGACAGTCTTTTGGGAAACACTACAAATGGCGCAGTAAACGCCATCTGTAGCACGATGCTACATTTTAGGATTACGTATGCTCCAACAAGGTCCATTTAAATATATGGATATCTACTTGCTGAAACGAATCCCGGCGTAGCTAACCTCAACGTGATAGGCACGTTACCATAATCGAATAAAATAATTCGAAGTGGTCTGTATTCTGTCGAAACTGCCAGACGCGGATCGCGATTTCGATCTTTTTGGATCTCATCAGCGCGTCGCAGGCAGCTCCGACAGAACACAGACCAACTTTTACCTGCTGTCTTAACAGTGCGTTTTAGAAAATACTACAAATGGCGCAGTAAACGCCATCTGTAGCACGATGCTACATTTTAGGATTACGTATGCTCCACCAAGCTCGTGCTACAGATGGCATTTACTGCGCCATTTGTAGTATTTTCTAAAACGCACTGTTAAGACAGCAGGTAAATGTTGGTATGTGTTCTGTCGAAGCTGCCTGCGACGCGCTGATGAGATGCAAGTAGATCGAAATCGCGATCCGCGTCTGGCAGTTTCGACAGAATACAGACCACTTCGAATTATTTTAGTCTTTTGGGAGTCAGAAAGGATCCTGTTGATCGATTATAAAGATAAAGGTGTCTCCATAACCGGAGAATATTATGCTTCAATCCTAGAGCTGTTGAAAGAAACAGTCAAAGAAAAAAGAAATTTAACCAAAGGTATCCTCCTTCTGTACGACAACGCGCTTGTTCACAAGAGCCGTGTTGCGATGACTGCTCTACACAAGGAGGGGTTCGAAATTTTGGCTCACCCACCCTACAGTCTTAACCTAGCTCCTAGCGATTATTACCTATTCCCATACCTGAAAAAATTTATCGTGGGAAAAAATATTTGTCTACAATGCTGTTTCGGCGTATTTATCAGACAAAGACAAAACCTTTTTTTTCGAATGTATACGTAAATTTATTGAAATATCGGAAAAATGTATAAGGGTAGCAGGTAAATATATTGAAAAAGAAAAATAAATTCGTCATTTATTTTATGTTTGTTTTTATGTTTGCAATAATTGTATAACATATCTACTATCCATCTACTAGTTAGTTTAACTCCTAATTTCAGCTTTATTTTGGCATGCAACTTTTCTTTTTCTTAGAAATTAAACAATTTTGGTGTACGTAAAAATAGCATTTTGATTCTTTTATGTTTGTTACAGTTTGCGACGTGGTCCAGGGGCTAATGTCCAAGACAGCAGCGGTTATACATCCCTGCATCATGCAGCTTTAAACGGACACAAGTAAGTAACCTTTTTATAACTTGACTGATCGTGAATTATTTTGATTACAAATTCTCTGCCGTCGATGTTTATAAGAAAGGTTTCTGGCTTTTTCAAAGTACGACAAAAGCATACATAATTAAACTGAATGTGACAAGAAGGAATAGAAATTGGCTTAATTTTAGCCCAGGTTAAGAAACTTGTAATTGTTCGAAAATAAAATTTGAATTTGATACCAACTACCAGCGTCTGGTCGTCCTTACTTTAATGGTTATTTACTGGGTATTGATAATTTACGATTTCGTCGTATCCATTAAGAAAATTTATTGATTCTTGGGTGACTTCCGGATATCCGGTCTGCTTCTTTTTGGTTCCAATCCGAGCGTGTGCGTATTAGAAAATGTTTGGGTGGAATATTGTTATTAAGGGATGAATAGGAATTTATTCCTGCGGGGCTTCAATGAAAAGGATATATTAATTTTTAAGAAACCCGTGGAGGTGCTTTAGATCACAGGAGATTCCTTTATTTAGACATTACTAGGTAAATGTTAAGCGATACTTGTTTAAACTTCGTAATCAGTGCCAAAGAACAAACAAGATTCAAAGAACTTTTGTGTATTTAAAAGATTACAATTGCTTTACATTACAATGACTTCATTAGGTGGAAGATATATGAGTAAATTTTATTAAAACGTTTTAATGCCTACTAGGAGTATTTTTATTTTTACTTTGATTTCATCGTCAATCCTAAGACAGGTTGGACACGTATCTCCCCTGATTTTTAAGCAAGAATTTTTTATTTGTTATGTATATTCATTTACGAGCTTTCTACTAAGAATAAGTTTAATTTGCAACTTTATTTAAGACTTTAATTTATGTTTTGCCTTTATAACGTGTTCCATATGAGTACAGTTGGTATTTTTATTAAAACCCCTCGTATGTTGTGTAACCCTTTGATTAAAAAGTATTCCTGTTTGTCCAATATAAACCTCGTTACAACCTCCATATTCGAACCATATACTGCAGATTTAACTCGTTTATGTCGTTTTTTTTTTTTTTTTGATGAATTGGAGTTAAAAATTTGAACATATACTAACTTATCCTTAATTCGTTAACAAAGATGCCACACAGATTAAAAAATATTCTTACAACAAAAAATCAGAAATATGCAGCAGACATATTCGTGATTTTAATAATGCGTGTATCAGGAAATGGTATAATTTGAAAAATATCAAATCAGTCCTATTATTCATTATTATTTTCTTTCACACGTTTGTTTAAAATTAATAATAAATCTGTATTAAAAATTTTTGTAAAGGTCTAGATAGGGGGGGTCGAAAGAGGTGGTCTCCCCCACCACTGTACCATAAAAAGTTCGTGGCGGTCTCACCCCCATAAAAAGTTATGAGGGTTAGATGAGGGTGGGGTAGGGGGATCGAAAGAGGGTAGGGGGGATCGAAAGAGGGTGGTCACCTGAGTAAAACCCCATAAAAAATTTGCGGCGGTCTCACCCCCATAAAAAGTTATGGGGGTTGAAAGTTGATTATTTTGACAATTTTCATACACTATAATTCAAATAAAATTCAATAAAAAAAATATTTTCAAGCGGGTGGAGGTGGGGGATCGAAAGAGGGTGGTCACTTGAACAAAACCCTATAACCTAACTTAACCTAACCTACCCCATTGATTTAAATATCTTTATCAATAGGGTAGGTTAGGTTAGGTTATCGGGTTTTGTTCAAGTGACCACCCTCTTTCGATCCCCCACCTCCACCCGCTTGAAAATAATGTTTTATTTGAATTATAGTGTATGAAAATTGTCAAAATAATCAACTTTCAACCCCCATAACTTTTTATGGGGGTGAGACCGCCTCAATTTTTTTATCGGGTTTTACTCAGGTGACCACCCTCTTTCGATCACCCCCACCCCCGTTTAACCCCCATAACTTTTTATGGGGATGAGACCTGCACGAACTTTTTATGGTACAGTGGTGGGGGAGATCTCCTCCTTCGATCCCATCATCTAGATATTTATCAAATATTCTTACAACAAAAAATCAGAAATATGTCTGCAGCAGACATATTCGTGATTTTAATAATGCGCGTATCAGGAAATGGTATAATTTGAAAAATATCAAATCAGTCCTATTATTCATTATTATTTTCTTTCACACGTTGGAGTTAAAAATTTGAACATATACTAACTTATCCTTAATTCGTTAACAAAGATGCCACACAGATTAAAAAATATTCTTACAACAAAAAATCAGAAATATGTCTGCAGCAGACATATTCGTGATTTTAATAATGCGTGTATCAGGAAATGGTATAATTTGAAAAATATCAAATCAGTCCTATTATTCATTATTATTTTCTTTCACACGTTTGTTTAAAATTAATAATAAATCTGTATTTACAAAATTTTACTGAAATCTGTGTTGTGCTTTACCTACCTATTTGATTTTCAACGGAGAAAACTATTTTTATGAAAGCCAACTTAATGGACCTGCAATCATTGAACCATGTAGCCTGGTACTTATCTATCTCGCCATATGAAATTGAAAAAAACTGAAAATTGTTAAGGATTTGTTACCTTAGTTTCTATTACTTTTTTATGCATGCACATGTAGCTATTTTAAAATGTACATTACGTTTATTTTGCATTTGCTCGATACTTTGAGAATTCAAGGGCACTTGTTAGTGATTACACTTATCAGTAGTCGGTTTTGTTTTTATCGTTGCACTGCATAATTTTCTTATCATGTTTATAAACACTGTCCATTATAAATGCGTTTATGGTTCTGTAGCTTAAATAGGTAATAAATTCCTTAAAATTTTATTGATCTAAGTTATAAGGATTTTACATCGAATTTTATGAAGATTACCGAGACTCCCTTATTTGTATATTTGTAGTAATTTTGCTATAATGTTTTAGGGTTACTTTAATTTTCAAATGCTTTTACTATGACATTTCCATAAATTATTTATACCAAGGGCGTACCAAGACTTTTATTGAAGGGAAGGGAACCTAAACAGTTACAATCGATTGCCATAATAAAAGACACACCATTCAAAAGTAATACCTTTTCCACTATTCTGTTTAAGAAGTTTAAAAAAAATGACAAAGAGCTAGAATTCAAAAAAGCTTATCATTGTTGTTCCAATTTGAGGAATTATTAACATTATGATTTATATCGTGATTCCTGATTAGTGGGTAAATCAGAAAAAAACAAATTTCTGATTGATTGATTGGCACATATTTCTGTCAACTGCGCATGCTGTGCTTAGGGAAACAAGCAGGGCTCTTGGACAGGTGTCGGGTCCTGCGGGCAGACCACAGACATTCACCCCTAAAGCTAAAGTTACCCGCAACCGACCCCACTAAATGTGGGAGAAAAACTAAACCTTAATAAAAGACGTGTGGTAGAGGTTCGTGAAAGCGGGTTCATCGTTAAACTCATTAAAGGGGACCGGGATAGGTCGACCGACATGAGTGTCAAGGGTCAGGAGAAGACGGCGATCCCATTAAAACCTCAAAAGGCTTACTAGTGCCGGAGTGAAAGTAATCCGGCTGAGAGAGAGATTCGTCCCTTGAATATTCGACCAGTAATGGAAACTGGTACCTACATCGGGAGACCCGGGATGTTTCAGGTGGGAATTCCTCCTACTTGACCTGTCGTCTGAGGTTGAACTCGTAGTTGCAGTGGTTACACCCCACATGCTAGGTACTTAAATAGCGTTGATCAACGCGAGTATTAACCCTGTTAAGCCTTGTAGGTATTAGATAAGTTCCGTCTACACCAGTGATTCCCAACCGGTGGTTCGCGAACCCCTGGGGGTTCGCAGTGTTTGCAGAGGGGGTTCGCGAAAATAATATTGTAATGGCGGATTTTTTAAAACTCCAATAAAATGCCTGTTTGTTAAGAAATCTATAACAAATTTCAATGTTTTCATTTCTTTTTACTTATTTGTTTTTCAAAATTACTTCATCAATATCAAAATATATCAACAATTTTATACATTAAAATTTATTCCTCTTTTTCAAGTAATCAAATACTATTCTCTTTTTATTACAAACATTTATTTATATTTAAAACATTATTCAATGTGATTAGTTTCATGTTCTGCTTTATATTTAAAATCATTGCAGCAGTTTTCCCTTCTGTGTAATATTTTTTTTTACAATACAATTGGAAATAAATATCCAGTTTACTACATTTACATCATTTTAGTCTTATTAATGTTTTATTTAAATGTTTCAGGATTAATATAATCAATTATTATGCAATGTGGAAAATATATATTCTATCAAATTTTGTTGCTTTTTTTACCTGTCATTAACGACTACATAAGGGGTTCGTCACATTTTTTCGGACCTTTCTTTTGGTTCGCGAGGAAAAAAAGGTTGGGAAACACTGGTCTACACCAATGGTCTGAAGGTCATACTCATCCCTAGGCCTGAGTATATGTCAACCCTGCTTCCATGGGGGTCGTAGTGGGTAAATCGCGAGAGGGAATCGCGAAGTTAATAAAAACAAACCGGGGGTAACCCCAGGTACGGCGATGTGCAGGCTTTTCTTCTTCAAAATGAAAAGAGATAGATGACATTTATTTGCTGTTACTTTCTTTTACGAAACACATTTCCGATGGGCATGTGTGTATATTGTTTCTTTTGTTTCAGAGAGATAGTCAGATTGTTACTGGACCATGATGCCTCCACAAATATTGTGGACAGTAAGGGATCAACTCCACTCCATTTAGCTGCTTGGTCAGGAAACATTGAAATCGTCCAACTTCTTTTGTGTGGACCTTCAATTTGTAACGTAAACTTGTTGGTAAGTTTTTACTTTGTATGTTCAAAAGTATTGAATATTCTTTTAGTAGGTACATTATTGTAAAATTACTTAAAAGGTCATTTTTATGCAATAAAGAAAGTTTAACAAAAATAAGGTTAAAATTATGTTATAAGTAGCTTATTTCAGTTATTTTACTTATACTAAAGAAAAGAGCGTTCTCAAATTAATTAGCAATTTTCATTTGCAATTGCAACTGAAAAACCAAGAAATTTCTTGCAAGGTGTCAA
Source organism: Agrilus planipennis (assembly GCF_000699045.2). Taxonomy (NCBI): domain Eukaryota; kingdom Metazoa; phylum Arthropoda; class Insecta; order Coleoptera; family Buprestidae; genus Agrilus; species Agrilus planipennis. The sequence continues at coordinate 316,910 of NW_020442462.1, read as the reverse complement.
ACTGTACAAACACTTTTGTAACATACTGTAATTGTAAGTGTATATTTTTATTTTTGGTGAATTGTTTATTGAATATTTGGAAAGTTAACTGTCGTCGAGCAGTCATGGCCGAGCGGTTAAGGCGTCTGACTAGAAATCAGATTCCCTCTGGGAGCGTAGGTTCGAATCCTACTGACTGCGGTAACTTTTTGTAATTAAATATAATATAAATATAAAATTAAACGTTAATGGTGGGATAAAGCCTCAGTAGATTGATATTGAAGTTTTAGTTGACGTCTTTATATTTTTAACATTCAGCCGTTAATTAATTATGTCGTCAATATTTTCTAGCAATATCGTCGTTTTATTAATTCTGTACGGCGCAGTAAATATTTTCTTAATCTTATTTCAATCTAAACATTAACATCGACCGCCTGTTAAGAAGCTTGTACACAGTAGAATAACAAATTAAAAAAAAAAATAAAACTGAAATTAAATTAACAAACAAGTAGACTCGAAGTTTTCCTCTTTATAATTCTGTAGACAATATGCAGTTGTGATAAAATTGGAATTGGTTTTTAGATATTAATCAGCCACTACATTATAAACGTTTTTAATTTTAGTTTCTTATTGGAATGTAGTTTACAAATACATTAGATTGTTTGGAAACAACAAAAAATTAGAAATAGATTTATACATAATCTAACGAATTAAAAATTGAAATATTAAATTGATATTTAAATCACTTAAAAACTTTAAGTAGTTTTCTAATAAGAGTTATTTTTATTATCTTTTGTTTATAATGCAACCTTCATTAACAATTGTTGAGAGTTCATTTGATTTATTTCCCAAAAACATTTCAAACAATCGGAATCAACTTCTTACACTATTGATCATAAACAATTCGAGTTCGATGATTGATGTGGAATACTCACCAAACAATTGACCTGTGACATGTACAAGAGCCGCCGCCGCCGTCGCCCAAATTAAGTTAGAGACAGAGTATTTGACCAAATTAATCATCGACATCGAAATCAGCGTAATAGCCTCCCCGTTGTCGATGTTGTCATCAAAAGCCTTAGTCGCTTGTCCCCACGTTCGCAGGTTGCCCTTGCCACTTGAACACGGCCCTTTTGACCAGTTGCTTGGGACATTCGCGTCGACTGCAACGTGTGTCGTTCACGGTCCTTTGCTGCTACACCGCTGAATGCCATCGCCACCGATATCTTAATTAGGGATACGATATCATCGCCCTTATTACCCTCCAAATTTCACCCCAACCAACTAGAAGAGAACGAAACGCAATTGCCAATAACAATCGTAACACACATGGCTCTTGTTTACTCCAACGTAAATTGTGTAATTGGGTTTTGAAATAAAGGACTCGGGACACATAAGTGTTTAATTTTACGAATGAGTGTGACAGTAAGGATTAACAGTTGATCAAACTCTAACATAGCGCCTTAGGTTCATCCAAAACTAAATCTTCTTGTTTTTTCTTCTTCTTAGTAAATTAGTAATGTGGGTCGTATATCATTATTGCAATGATTGTGTTATGCCACATTCAAAAATCGTTGGGTTTTTTGGCAGACCTACAATGCTACAAAGTGAAAATTTCGTTGAGATTCTCTGAACCACAAGGGATTTAGTGTTTTAAAAACATCACCAACGTAAATTTTATGGTGATTACGACACTCTTCGATAAGCTCAGAAGGCTATAAAGAGTTTTATTATATTTTTTTATCACAACTCGCTGTGTAATTCCAAATCGTTCATAACGTAATAATTTGACAATTGCAATGCCTTTTAGACTGGAGCGTTAGTATCTTCAGATGTCATTTCCGTCCGTACTTAAAAATAACATACTTATATAATGCAAAGTGCTGTCTCTTCCAAATTACTAAACCTAGAACTTTCAATTCTGTTTGCAAACAAAATTTCTTTCCGTCGAAGTTTCAGTTGAGATTCATCTGCAGATGACACGTCAAGTCGTGCAACATCAACAGCAGGCGCTGCAAAGTGAAACATGTTTCGTATCAAGTCCAACGTTTACGTATATATCTAGTAACAGGAATAATAAGAAGAAAACAAAGAAAATGTTTTCGTTATATTGAAGTCACAGAAAACAATAGAAAATTTGTTTAAAATTACATAAATATTAGTGAAACCTCCCTTAGTGGGCACCGTCCTTTAACGTACAGTTTTGTATAGCAGAATAATAAGATTTCTACTCAATCAACTGCCTTTTAAACGGATGTGGATGATTAAAAAATAAAATGACTAATAAAATAAGAAATCTTAACTCGACGAACAACTTATCTGTACATCCTTGTACATAAATATGTGTGACAGAAATTTAAATACATCCTTTCTCCTAATCAGATTGTACATACATTTGGGGGTGGCTAGGTACTTGTATGCTAAAATAGCATCTTTCTCGAATAAGCCTATGAGTAAAAATTACTTCATATGACAATTTTGGCACATTTATCTAATATTATTTTAACGAATTTTTTAGTATTTGTTTATTTATTTAAACGGATCTTTTATAACAGTCAGCAATTTACATAGTCATTTTTTTGAAAGTTCTTCATTTTTCAGTATAACTTTCGAAAATCTTTTGTTATGCGATCATGTAGATAAATACCTGTCGTTCAACTTTTGATTTATGACCCTGATCGGTACGCCAACAAAGCGCCGACGTTATTGATTAGTACATCACTGCTAACGTTGAAGATGTCATCTCAAACTTGGTATATCGGTACAGAAAGGATAACATTAAAATTTATATTGCTTTCGTCTAATATTTTCCAGTATGTCTAAATGGTGACACCTTAGACATTACATAAGCAGTTCTACTTTAAAAAAATGTATCTTTTGTTTCAGACAAAAGATAAAGACACCGCTTTGCATTGTGCTGCTCAATATGGTCATACGGGGGTAGTAAATTTATTGTTGGAACGTGGCTGTGATCCAGGTATAAGGAATTGTCGTGGTGAAACTGCCCTTGACTTGGCTGCTCAATATGGAAGGTATGAAATTTATTTCCAATCGAATCTGATACGTTTTGTTCCGGATTCATTTGTTGCTAACTTGAATTATAATTGTGTCCTGTGTTATTGTTTCAGGTTGGATACCGTGGAATTGTTAGTTCGGACTCACCCTAGTTTGATTCAGCCAATGCAGAGGGCGATATCGGGTGTCATGTTTGCACATACGCCTCTACATTTAGCAAGCCGCAATGGGCATAAGTAAGTCTTTTTTAGCTTTTTTTGTATTTTTTCGTTGTTAATAATTAAGTTTCATGATAAATGAGAACAAAAAGTATTAGAGTGCACCCGGCTATCATCCAATATATGTTTATCGTTAGATCTACCTGAGCATAGACGTCACGTTCCTTTATTAACTTTAAACAGTCACTTTGAAATTTTCAAATCAATCTATTGTCTCAGAATAAAAGGAATGTTATTATCTTGTTGAATAGTAATAGTTAAAATAGGAGGTTTTGCAAAAATTCGGTGAAAAAAAATTTCAGTATTATCATCATCATCATCATCACACCATAATTAGTCCAAGGACTGCGCACCTTTACTCTTTCCCTGGTTCTTTTTACTTATGTCTCTAACTGGCTCATCATGTCTGAGAAGGTGCTTCACCATATCCGATATCATCTTCTTTTCCTTATGGACTTCCATAACGCCCTCTGTTCTCTTGCTGTTTCCAATACTTCAACACTGTAACCTCTTTTAGCCACGGTATTTCGCTTCTAATTTTTGAAGTGAAACTTCTTTACGCACGGTAGGGTAAGTCCGTTTAATGCGAGTTACTATGTAACGAAATCATGCAACGGATGTCCCCCCTCTACTCGGCCGCGTAGTCGAGTTCGTAGTGGGGATCGCTTAAGCCGTGAGCGCGCTTCAATACAACGTTCGTTACAGGTAACTCCGGCATGTATAGTGTACCCCTAACAAAATGTATGAATGTATTTGTATGTGTGCCTACACTCTACAGTCGAAACGATAACAAGTAAAACAGCATGTTTGTATGTATAAATCTAACGTATAAAATTTCGTAATGAATATAATTAATTATCTTAATTACTTACCGACCTACCCAAAGACGGCGGCTTCCTAATTAGAATTTTGATTTATTATATGTTACTACATAATTTACCATACATCTTTTTCTGCGTATTGCCTTCGTTATGTACTAATTTACGATAATGCAAAGTTAGAGAGCTTTTAGATGAATGAGCTTTCTCAAGAATTAATTAAATGTTCAAAGGTGTTTTGATCAATTTTCATGTATAAACAATGGCGTTCTTCGTAATAAATAAGTAACTTTTGTGAATGATTCTGTGTTTTCTAATTTAAATAGTTAATTAATTTGGGACATGATTTTTTTTTATTGAATGTTTGGAGTCTCCGCAAACGATATTGTCAATAATTTTTTTCCTACGGTCCAAAAATCATTTGAAAGCTTCAGCACCGTTTTGGAAACTGCTAGGATTCAAACACTTCTACGGCCTTGGATAGACTGCGTGACGTCACTATGCTGCAGTAGACTCAAGCACGCGTTACTGTTAATGTTCACTGGTTAATTATTTATAATTAGACAATCAATTAATGGAAGAAAATAAAATAATTCGAAATGGTCTGTATTAAAATAATTCCAAGTGGTCTGCGACGCGCTGATGAGATCCAAAAAGATCGAAATCGCGATCCGCGTCTGGCAGTTTCGACAGAATACAGACCACTTCGAATTATTTTATTCTATTATGGTAACGTGCCTATCACGTTGAGGTTGGCTACGCCAGGATTCGTTTTCAGCAAGTAGATATCCACACTAGTGGACCTTGTTGGAGCATACGTAATCCTAAAATGTAGCATCGTACTACAGATGGTGTTTACTGCGCCATTTGTAGTATTTTCTATAATGCACAATTAATGGAAGTTTTATTAATGTTTGTAATGCTGTCGTTATTATTATCTTCAAAGCCAGAAACATGTCTTCTGCCCCATAAAGATACTGTTTGAGCCCAGTTAGTGGTAGAGCTGAAAACTGTAGGTAATACGTCTTATTATACTGGAATATTAAATGCTAGTTAGGAATTTTCGCTTATTTTTCTTCATCTTCTTTATCATCATAAGGTCGTCAGTCATAAGACTTGTCGGACACGCACCTCCACTCGTTCCTATCCTGAGCTAATATTTTCATTTCCATTAAACTAGAACATCCCACATCTTTAACTATTTGCGAACAGTAATCTAATCTAGGTCTACCTCTAATCCTGTTAACTCCTGTTTCTGCTTCTAATATGTCTCTGACTAGACCTTTCTGCTTGAGAAGATGTCCTATCAATCTTTCTCGCCTATTTTTTATTAACTTCCATAGAGTACTCTGTTCTCTTATTCTTTCTAGTACCTCTGCATTTCTAACCATCTCTGTCCACGGTTTCCTCATCATTCGCCGATAATACCATATTTCGATAGTTTCTAACCTTTTCTTGTCCGCCGCGCCCATCGTCCATGTTTCGCACCCGTACAGCGCCGCGCTCCAAACATACACCTTTAATAATCTTTTACAAATTTCTAAATTAATCGTTTGCGAGCGTAGAAGTGACTTCTTTTTATTGAAGGTGACTTGACCCTGCGCTATCCTCTGCTTTATAATCCTACCTCTCTCCGTTCTGACTTATCTGACTTCGTAGATAACTAAAATCAGTCATTTGTTCTAATCTTTCGTCTCTTATCTTTACATTCGCTCTTTCTCTACTTTTTCTTCCCTTGCATACCAGTATTTTTGTGTGACTTTTATTTATTTTCATACAATACTGTTTTGTCAATACCACTGCCAGCTTACTTAAAGCTATCTCTAACTCATCCTTGCTATATGCTAATACTGCTGTACCAATACTGGAATAATAAGTTTGAATCTTCTGGAACTGCAAGTTGTACTTCTAAAGTTGTATTTTCATTCCAAAGTCTATTTCAACGAAACTTTTCAGCTATAATGTACAATATTAAATGAAACTTCCAGATTGTCGGTGCACCAGTTAGGATTTAAAATGAGACAATTTCTTCCTCCTTGATAATGTAACGGATCTTCTAATAGATCTGTTTAATTAAATATATCTCGTATGCATAAGTAATTGATTGAACACACTATTCATTTACTGTCAGATAATTGCGTAACTATTAAAAACCTTATGTTCGAAGGGCCCTAGGAAATATAAAACTTATGGGAGGGTGAAATTTTATTCTGAACTTACACATAAATTTAATAATAATTATAAAGCTTATTACATCAAAAGTGCCGTCAATATCGATCGCCTGCGGCACTCATTCGTAACAGTGACTTTTAATGTTTGCCTTATTTTGGTGTGCTTCACTAAAGCGTTTAATATCACCAAAAACCTCTTTATTCCGAGGTCAGTGCTTTTAATTAACCAGAAAGACAATAAAATTTAATGACACTGCAATTACAATTGACCTCGATGGTGCGAATTTGCTGCCACATTAACATTTTTGCATTAGACTTCTAATTAAAGCCCTTTCCGGATGTACGCGTAAACATAAAACATTTTACTTCCGCAAAGCGGATGTTGTCACCGTTTATTTGCTATCTCGTTATCGTTCGTTGTTCAAATTCGATTTGATAGAGTTTTCGCCTATTATTAGAGCAAAGCGACCGCGATTGTGATCATTGTTATTGTAAACAAGTGCTTCGAAAAGTCGCGCGTAATTCCCCGAAACCCCATTAGCTACTGTAATTCGATTTCATCCGTTGTTGGTCGGGTTAGTTGGTTGGTAGTACTGCGATGCGGTTGCTCTCGTTCCAAATGGCTCTGTCACGGAGAAACGGAATTGTTGTAGGTATTATTGTTGTTGTTATGTACCGGACGACTCCGCTTCGCTCTTTCTCTCTCGGCTTACAAATTGCCACGCATCTAAAGTTCATCCTGGTGTTTGCATAACCGCCAATTAACAGTGCAATAACCATTAATTAATTCCATCCGCATTGATATGGCCGACGAGAAGAGCAAGCTGATGCGCATTGTTTTCGCTTAAGCTTATCTAGTCGACTGCACTGTTTTATACGCAACGTTAGATTTTGTCATGAGCAGCGCGATTCGTTCTAATTTCTCAATTCAAACACAAGTCATTTCAGTAATACTCTCCTAGAGTAAAGGAGAACGAATTGTGTGATACATTATTAGTTCGCCTGTCCCATTAAGTAGAAATTACAGGTAGCGTTGGCATCAGTATATACCTGTTGCCTCCCATCAGTAGGGGTAACCAATAGCCTGTCGTAATCATGCCCATCTCGGAAGTAGTTCTGACAATCAATTTAGGTAATTATATGCATATGCTATCGGATATATATGAAATCCTTCATTGTATACAATTCCTAGGAAATGTAGTATATAGTTCCTAAAATCGCTCGCAAATGTGTGAAATAAATTATGTTAGACACATTTCCTAGGAAATCTATACATTTTCTAAAAAGCAATCGGAAATGTATTACGGGTAATACTAAATAGGTAATAATACGGCAGACTGTTTGGAGATGTACCTATATCCATTAGTGACGTCATTATTTGGTTGGGAAGATTTATCACAGACTGTTATCATTGTTTCAGCAAACACGGTAACCTTAAATTTTTAGTATGTTGTAGAGGTGATAATACTGATTATATTCATGTTGTATATGTTGGGCGTGAAGATCTTAATGAAGCATGCTTTTCGAAGACATTATCCCAACATATCAGCCCGCCTCCGGCGTGCAGGAGCATTAAAGAAACTCCAGTCTGCCGTAAATCTACCTAATAACCATACAATAACGTCACTAATGCATATAGGAACATCTCCAAACCTAACCTAACCAAACAATAACGTCATCAGTGCATATGCATTAGGCGATCGCACTAGAACCGCGTAAACACATATAACTGACCCGCAGTTTAGATACTAACGAGTTTTATTCACAGAAAGCATTAGTTTTATACATTTCCTAGTACAATATCGAAATTTCATACAATTCCTAAGATATGTAAGCATTTCCCAGGGTATTTGTGTATTAAAAAACTTTCGAAACAATCTTAATATTCATAAATTACGTGTCACGTTGTTTGTCCGCGATGGACTCCTAAACTACTTCACCGATTTTAATCAAATTTGTACACCATGTTCAGTTTGATCCAACTTGAAAGATAGGATAGCTTACATCTCAATTTATGATCGCAATATTCAATAGATAGCGCTATGTCAAGCTTCCAAACGTTTCATATAAGCTACAATTTTAATAGCATAACCACCACATGTTGCTGAGGCTAAAGTATAGGTTAAATTTATTTTCTAGTAAACGAAATACAGTAAATTTTACTTTTTCAATTTTTGGTGTTAGCATAGCCGGCCACTTGTTACTTAAACGGAAGTATAAATTAAATTCATATAAAGTGAATATAATACAGTGAAATTATTCCTGCTTTTTAATTATGCCCATGTCTGATCTTCTCCTACCGTTCCCCTTAAATAGTTTACAACAATGTAATATGACAAAAACGTTAGCCATAGCAACGCGTGGCCGGGTCAGTTAGTATCTTATAGATTTCCTAAATATCCTCGGAATTGTATACATTTCCTAGGAATTGTATACAATTTTTAGATTTCAACATATAAAATGAAAAATGAAATAGAACTAACTAAGTTTGTTTTCGTTAGTAGGTACATTTCGTAAATAAAACAACTGACCAACTCAAGCAACTGCGAACGAATTAGAATATTAGATAACACGAGAAAGGTGGTAAGCCTTCAAGAAGTATTGAAATTAATATTAACAAGGTAGAGCAGTGGCTTAACATTTGGTCAGAGATTTGTCGAAACTACCGAGTATGGGTAATTATTTCTAACTTGTTGGTTTTCATCCATCAGTACATTGTAAATAAAATAATTGATGATATGACATGAGAAAGGTAATAAGCGAAAAAGCAAAAATCAAAAATCTGTAAAGAAACCGGTAGACGACAAGACAAGACAGTACGATGTTTTTCAAAAAGTAGCCCATTATGTCTGGGAAGGTGTTAGTATCCAATTTTTTTTTGTGAACTACTTCTTCCACTTGTCTTTACTCCTGTTTAAGCTTCTAATATGTTTCTATGTAACCCATCATGAGACTGTGTTTTGCTTTTCGATCACTTCATTTTTAAACACGCATCTCAACGTCTGCCTCTGGTTCCAGTAACCAATCCTATATCTTTTTATCTGGGCACGCACTTCCACTCCTTCTTCTGGTTTTCATTACTCCAATTTAAGCTTCTAAAATGTCTGTAAGTAGTCCAACATGTCTGAGAAGGTGTTTGACCATCCGATTTTTTTTTTGTGAACATGAACCTTAATTCATTCCCTTGTTCTCTTTACTCCTATTGCTTAAATAGAAGCTTATTCTAATATGCTTTCATGTAGACTATGATGTCTGAGATTGTGTTTTACTATCTATCTATCTCTTCATTTCTGAACATGCATCTCAACTCCTTCCTCTGGTTCTCAGTAGTCCATCCGATATCTTTTTTTCTGGGCACGCATTACCACTCCTGGTTCTCTTTACTTCTATTTAAGCTTCTAAAATGTCTATAAGTAGTCCAACATGTCTAAGAAGGTCTTTGACCATCCGATTTTTATTTGTGAACCCGAACCTTAATTCCTTCCCTTGTTCTCTTTACTCCTATTGCTGAAATAGAAGCTTATTGTAATATGCTTTCATGTAGCCTATCATGTCTGAGATTGTGTTTTGCTATCTATCTATCTCTTCATTTCTGAACATGCATTTCAACTCTTTCCTCCGGTTTTCAGTAGCCCGTCCGATATCTTTTTCCTGGACACGCACTACCACTCCTTCTTCTGGTTCTCTTTACTTCTGTTTTAACTTCTAAAATGTCTGTAGCCCAACATGTCTAAGAAGGTCTTTTACCATCCGATGTTTTTTGAGAACACGTACCTTATGTCCTTCCGCTTGTTCTCTTAACTCCGGTTTAAGCTTCTAGTATGTTTCTATGTAACCCATATCATGTCTGAGATTGTGTTCTCCGATTCCGATCTTTTTTTTTCTGGGCACGCACTTCCACTTCTTCCTCTGGTTCTCTTTACTCCTATTTAAGCTTCTAAAATATCTCTAAGTAGTCCATCATGTCTGAGTAGGTATTTTACTATCCCATCTCTTCTTTTACTTATCGTCTTCCATAGCTCCATTTATTCTCTTGTTTTTTTTTAATATCTTATCATTCTGGCACTCCGGTGGGCTTAATTTAAGAACGAGATATATTCCTGATTATAAACAAGCTATCTTGATAACTTTGTCGACTTGTTCATTTTAATAAAGATCTTGACATCATACAAGCATCTTGTTCTTAATATTGTCAAGACAAGATCGATATCTTCTTGATTCTTGCAACAGCCCCAGAATCCGCAGGCCCTTGTGAATGTTAATTTGCGCTAGCGGCAGGCAACCAATTAACTCTATTAACTGTATACAAGTTAAAAAATGAAATACGACAATACCATGAGCGACAATATAAAGGAATATAAAAAATAATTTCAAATGGTTTATGCGAATAGATATCACAAAAGAAGTACCTACTTGCTCACTGTTCTGAACTTGGGTTACTATAAGTGCATTGTATAGGGTTGTTCGGAAAGTCATTTCGTTTTTTCCCGACAGAGGATTTAATTGTATTCTTTTGCACTCAACTTCACATTTAAGCCGTATAATTTTTATATGCTTTGAGAGCTCATATAGCAAGGCTTGTGTGTGAAAAATTCCAATTAATTCTACGCAGTAGTTTTTGGTTGGTGCCCTTTTAAATATGGAGAGCGATAAGCAGCATTTTCGACATATCTTACTGTTTTACTACAGAAAGGGTAAAAATGCTGTTCAAGCCAGAAAGAAATTGACTGATGTGTATGGAGAAGGTGTGTTGACAGTACGCCAGTGCCAGAACTGGTTCGCTAAATTTCGATCCGGCAATTTTGATGTCGAAGATGCACCACGTTCGGGAAGGCCGGTTGAAGCTGATAAAGACGCGATAAAGGCATTAGTTGATGTGAACCGGCGAATAACAACACGTGAGATCGGATTGAGGTTAAATTTATCAAATTCAACAGTTTATGACCACTTGAAAGGCCTGGGATTATCCTCGAAGCTCGATGTATGGGTTCCCCATGTTCTCACAGAGAGAAATCTGTGTCGCCGCATTGACGTCTGCGATTCGCTTCTCAAACGTCACGAAAATGATCCGTTTTTGAAGCGCATCATCACTGGGGACGAAAAATGGGTTGTATACAACAACGTCAAACGCAAGAGGTCATGGAGCAAAAAAGATGAACCGGCTCAAACCATTTCCAAAGCCGATATTCACCAAAAAAAGGTGATGCTGTCTGTTTGGTGGGATTTTAAAGGAATCGTTTTTTTTGAGCTTTTACCGGATAACACAACGATTAATTCGGAAGTCTACTGTCATCAGCTGGACAAACTGAATGATGCACTTCAACAGAAAAGGTCAGAACTAATCAACAGGAAAGGTGTAGTGTTTCACCAAGACAACGCGAGACCTCACACAAGTTTGGTCACTCGCCAAAAGCTTTTACAGCTTGAATGGGATACAATGCTACACCCACCATATTCTCCAGACCTGGCACCATCGGATTATTATTTGTTCCGGTCACTCCAAAATTTTTTAGACGGTAAAACCTTCACCTCAAATGAGGAGGTCAAAAACCTCCTCGATCAGTTTTTTGCCAGCAAAGACCAAAAATTTTATGAGCGTGGAATTATGCTACTACCAGAAAGATGGCAAAAGGTGTTGGACCAGAACCGTCAATATGTAATTTAATAAAGTATTTGTTTATTGTACGAAAACTATCTTTCATTTCCACAAAAAAAAAACGAAATGACATTCCGAACAACCCTATATTATATGTGGTGTTGACAATGTATTACCCAATTTCACACTATAGACAACGTATTTAGAAGCTTTTTTGTAATTTCCGCCGCAATTTTACTTTTTAATAATCGCAGGTTTATTTAAGCATTTCCCCAAAATAATTACCTTAAAATGTCGCTGGGCAACGCGCCCAACTACAGATCCTTTCCGGGATTTAATTAATTTTCCAGGCTTCGTTTCAGCCAGCCAGCATACCATGCCAGGCCGCGGCGCCGCTGCCGCGCTACAGGGCTTGCTAATCGCAATAATAGTATTAATCGACGCGTGAAGAGCCGTGTGCAGAATTAACACATTCCGCATGCACAGCTGATTATGTTTTGCCTATAGCTGTTCATTTCTCTCTACCAAAGTCTCGTATATAACCCGGGTGATATAATCTTACAAACGGAAACGGTGTAACATCTACTGAAGTTTATGATCACTATTCAATAGCTCAATACGGTCAACCAAAATCAAAAGATGTGCTTATGCACAGATGTAATGTCATCAATGCATTTTCAAAAAATATTTATTTATTTATGTATATCTATTTTGTCCCCTTCAAAGTAGTCCCCACCAGATATTATACACTTGTGCCAACGTTTTTCCCAATCCTCGTAGCACTTCAAAAACTAAATTTTTTGTGATCTTGTTCAGCTCCTCCTTCGATGCTGTCTTTATCTCCTCAATCGTAACGTAGTGTCGTCCTTTCATGGGCCTCTCCAGATTCGGGAACAAAAAAAAAGTCACAGCGGACCAGATCTGGGGAATACGGTGGCTGCGGCATTGTTAGTGTGTTTTTGGTCAAAAATTCGCGCACAATCAACGATGCGTGAGCAAGGGCGTTATCATGGTGTGAAAACCAATTTTTGTTCTTCCACAAATCCGGTCGTTTCTGACTGACAATTTCGCATAACTTGCAGGTGATATTCCTTATTGACCGTTAAACCCTGTGGCAAGATCTCATGATGCACCACGCCCCTGCGTTTGAAGAAAACTGTAGCAAAGCCTTCACATTCGACCTAACTCGGCGCACTTTTTTCGGTCTTGGCTCATGCGGCAGCTTCCATTGGGATGATTGAGCTTTGGTTTCCACGTTATAACCATAAACCCATTATTCGTCACCAGTTATGACCCTCTGGAGCAAATTTTGGTCGTCGCGAATAGGGTCCAACAGCTCCTTACCAATGTCAATAAGCAAAAATCGACGATGAACACGGCCGAACTTGTTGGTATAAGTGAGAGACATGGGTACTAATATAACGCCACAAAAAAATCGATAATCGAATATACGTAACCCGCGGAAATTCAAAATTCGCGATACTTTTTGAACCGATCTCGTATATATTTAAAAATGGGTCGCTTAATGTGTTTCTAAGCGCAAAACTCGAGAACGGCTGGACCAATTTCGATAATTGTTTTTTTAAGATATTCCTTGGATTCCGGGGAAAGTTCTTATGAAGAGAAAAATTGCCCGGAAAAACGTAAAAACCAAACTGTTCCGAACTGTCAATTCTAGAGAATTGTCGAGTGGATGACGGAGCATCACTCGAGCACGACTCAAGGGATTTGACTGATTTATTGACGTGACAACGTCTTATAATTCGATGGAGCCGGCTGCACGCACGAAAAAACATGACTCATGCGGCGTTACCTCGCTCTGAGGCGTTCCATTTAAGGCTTGAAGTGCAAGCGAGAGCGCGGAACGAGCGACAAAGAGGCAC